>NC_135898.1:11793393-12040893 GCF_964194155.1 Cetorhinus maximus | reverse complement strand
TTGGAAATATATTGCCGTTCCTTTACTGTCGCTGGGTCGAAATCCTGGAACTCCCTCCCTAACAGCACCGTGGGTGTCCCTACACCACATGGACTGCAGTGGTTCAGGAAGGCAGCTCACCACCACCTTCTCAAGGGCAACTAGGGATGGGCAATAAATGCTGGCCCAGCCAGCGAAGCCCACATCCCATGAATGAATAATAAATAAAAACTACACCCACAGCAAAGTGGTTGACTCTTAAGTGCCAAGCAAGGGCCAAGCAAGCAACTCAGCTGTTAAGAAGGCAGCTCATCACCATTTTCTCAAGGGCAATTAGGGATGGGCAATGAATGCTATATTTGCCAATGACACCCACATCCAGTGAATGAATAATAAAAATAGACTGCTTTGTACCAATGGTCATTTTCAATTCATTTGAATGGTATCAGGGGAAAAAAAATGCTCATATATTGTGCGCAAGAAAACGGTATCAGTGATAAAAAATGTTTGAGAGTCAACATAAAAGGTTTGCACGCGTGGGCTGGGAGGGTAACAGTAACGTGAGTTAGTTAATCTGTAGTTGACAACATTACTGTCTAATAACTCAAGGCCTAATATACAGAATATAAAATGTTGCATTAATGTTCATTTAAATTGTGCCTTTAATGTGGTGAAACATTTCAAAGAGGGAAATAACCAAGGGACCAATAGATGGAGGACCAAGTGTCAGTAAAGGGTGATCAAAGGGAGACTGAAAAGGTAGATTTTGAAGATGCTATTGGAGGATGGAACAAAGTGGCTTCATGAGGAAGAACTGAAATTTATTTGGTGCCTTTCATGTCTTTACAGCATTGCAAAGTTCTTGATATGCAATAAGCTCATCTTGAAGCATAGCTATTACTGCCTCCTGGCTTTCGAATCCCACCCCGGGGACCTGATGGTTAAGAAAGGTGCATTTATAACATGGCCAAAAAAGTTGAACATCAACCAGCAAATCCTTCCAACACAAGCCAATGGCAGGCAGTAAGGGTGGGCGAGATTCCTGGTCAGCCATGTGATGGGAAGAATGTCGGAGCCTCTACCATCGCTGTGCATCGCTCCACCTACAACGTGCATGGACAAGTGCATGTTGCCACAGCAACTCGGACCCACTGAGTAAACTGTAACACACCACACCACCATTCCTGTCTTGCAGGCAAATACGGCAGCCAATTTTCACACAGCAAGCTCCCGTAAACAGCAATGAGGGGGCTGACTGGTTCACCTGCCTTGGTGGCCTTGATTTAGGGCTTAATGTTGGCCAAAACGCCCTGCCCTGGTTTGAAGAAGTGCCATAGAATTTTTTTTGAAGCTCAGGTCAACATTAACACCTCTTTCTTATAAGGTCAACTCAGACAAAATAATGCTCTCTCAGCACTGCGCTGGAGGAGTCACTTTAGTAACATGCTCAGTCAGATCTATGAAAACAGTTAGACCCCACACTTTTCTGACCTAAAGGTGGGCGTGTTGCATCATGCTCAGTTTTGGTACAAAAGAAGCAAGTTGACTTGCAAAAGAAGAATCAATCAGGTCTGGAGGAGAACAGAAAACTTCCAGGTTTTAGATGGAAATGTAGAAAAACGACAGGAGGAAGCTGCAAGTCCTATTTTTGCCTGATACTATGACCATGGAACAACTTGGAATGTTTCGCTATGTTAAAGGCGCGATATAAATGCAAGTTGTTGTCATTATTAAATAAGCAACAAAACACCCAGTTTCAAACTCAAAGACATGGTGAAGGTTGGTTTCCCCTCCATCATTCAGGTATTTACGGGGAGTTTGCTACATCAAGCTGCAAGGAGCCAGTGAAGGAGAAAGGCTAGTGCAGCCAGACAGGAACAAGTGCGCATAATAAATGGGAATTAAGCCCTGGCCAAAGTCTTGGCTCTGTTGGAAGGCCTGCTCCTTTGTGAGTTTTGAAAGGCCAGACTGATAACTATCCTCAATTCCCTATCTCCGAGCAAATTCCACTGGCTTCGTGAGGCGCAGGAGTCTCAAAGGTGAGTCCGTTTTTGTAGCTGCCCACAGACCGACAGAAGAAAATTTCTTTTCTCTGCCAGCTGTTGGAATCTAAAGATAAATGAGCACTCCCAATCCAGCTGCCAATGGGAAAGAATCTAAAGCAGAAACCTTCTGGTAATTCGATGGTAAATTGGCAATTTCAACCATTGGGGGCCATCAGGACACCTGATGTGGGGAATAACATTGTTCCATTAGTTCTTTGTAAAGGACAGGCATCTAAAACTGGGGCTAAAGTTGTTATAATCCTGAACCAGATCCCTAAATGCTTGGTACGATCCGGTTAGTCACCAGTAACTTCTTGTCTAAAGCAGACAAAGTTTGAGATTCACCTGGTAAGAGAATAAAGCCACAAGATTGCACGGGCTTTGAACAAATAAAAATAAACTTTACTATACAAGGTCAGAAAGATAGAACAATTTACAATATCTGTCTTATACTGCAACATTCAGGGTTCACATGTGGTACATGTGAATTAATAGGCATAATGGCCACCATGATGGGAGGGAAACTGGATGGGTGAATTAACAGGTTGAACACACCAAGCTGCACAATAAATAGCAAATGCGACCAAGACCGATTCCATGGCTTTCTCAACAACCCGCCCTGACATCAGTAAACTCTATGACTCAACCAACCTCATCAAAACTCTGGCTCCCTCTCGAGGGATCCCTGCCTTCACCTTCAAAGATTTTGCCTTGGAATTCTCCCTAAAAGTCACTCCAACTCAGATGGCCCAATGACTGCACCCCTCGGCAGGGTTTCAATCCCGTCTCCCGAGGCTCTGTTTCCCATGGATGCCTGAGTCTGCATTCCAGCACCAATTCATGAGCACGACTTCATCTCTTTGGCTGTGCCAAGCAGAAAAACTACTGCAAACTACCACTACCCTGTGGCCCGCCGCATGAACTCACCAACCTTCTGCTTCGTCCTATGATCTCCAGACTGCCTCTGAGCCCTCTTTGATTGCCAGGGCAACGCTTGAGCCCTCTTTGATTGCCAAGGCATTGCCTGAGCCCTCTTCAATTCTTCGCTTAAGATCTGCCAACAGCAGCCCCTTTCTCTGCTCCTCTTTCTTCTTGACTGGGACCTCTCCCTGTTCCCTGCCTGGGTGTCTTCTCGATCATGGTGCTTCACTCCTGGTCACACAGTCCACTTTTCATGCCTTTTCTCCTTCATGCAGTTGCACTGGGCCCACCCTTGGCCTGGAGAACTGCAAAAGGCCAGATTGCAAATGTGCCACCCGCCTTCGGATGCATGTGCGGGAACACCCGAGGTATGATGGGAGTTGTAGTTTCTGTCCCTGCCCCATGGTGAGGTAGGCTTGGGCCTCGTAACCAAGTACAATGGACGACATTTATCCCTCTTCACAAATAAATTACCAAAGTTCACCAAAATTTACCAAGCTCCTGAAATTAAAGGACTCGGAGGCTGTAACCTCGTGAGCAGGAATGAAAAAAAAAGGCACAGCCACTCAAAACCTGCCCGCATTATTGTTCCTTCCCAAACCGCTGATGAGGTACTTAACTCAAAGAATGTGAGGAAAATGTGCACTTCCAGCATTTTTTGTGAGACTTGGAGCAATGCCACATTGCAGAAGTATGTCTTGTGGACCAGACCTTGCAGGTTCTGGCCAGCACTGCAGTGGGGCATTACGAGGTAATACAAAATAAGAAACGTTTGCATCTATATAGCACTTTTCACAACTACTGGATATCTCACAGTGCTTTCCAGCCAATCAGGTGCTTTGGAAGCGTCATCACTGTTGGAAAGGAGGAAATGCAGCAGCCAATTTGCACACAGCAAGCTCCCACAAACAGCAGTGTGGCAATGGCCAGATTTTGGTGATGTTGATTGAGGGATCGAGATTGACCGGGACACTGTGGATAACTCCCCAAAGGTAACTCTCCCCGGAGATAACTCTCCGAAATAGTATAATGGGAACTTTTCCATCTGTCCGAGCAGGTAGACAGGGCTTCAATTTAATGTCTCGTATGAAAGACAGCACCTCTGACAGCGCAGCACTCCTTCAACACTACACCTGAGTGTCAGCGTGGACTTTCTTTGGGCTCAAATCCTGGAGTGGGAATAACCCGGAACCTGAACCACTCAGAGGTGAGAGTGCTCCCAAATGAGCTCATGGTGTGGAGCGTTGTGGGGGGGAGGGGGGGTGGCGGTGGGGGGTGGGGGGGGGGGGTGTGTGGTTGGGGGGTGGGGGGGGTGGGGTGGGGGGGGCGGTGGACAACAACAAGCAACAAGCACAGCAGACAGTCACAGGTAGACTCAAGAAGGTGGCAATGACTTGGAGGCTTTGGCTTAATGGAGGGAATGGTTTGGCATGGGGCCCTTTACTTGAGTTGTCTTCTGGCTCGACAAGGTTTCTCTTACTCTATGAGTGACTTGGAGATAGTCAATATTTAGATTTTCTTAAAACTATTTATTTACACTATTTACATCCAAGACCTCATGATAAGCACATTGTTCCCTTCACACGGACTGTTCTCTGTCTTGCTCCCTGGAGCCTCTAGGTCATCTGAACCTGATGTGATGCTTACATCATCATTCACAGCATTGTCTAATTAACATTAACCATTAACTCTTTACTCTACAGGGAAGAGCCACAGAAATTGATGAACCCTCGTCAGTGACTCCGAGGGGAAGCCATCTTTCAGTTCACGATTGGAAATATTCATCATTTCAAAATTCTCTACCAAATCTGCCCTCTGCTCATCCACGTATGGTCACAGAATCTCAAGTTGTTAAATTTAAAGGAGCGCACTATGGCAAGTGTTTAATATTACATAGTTTGAAAGTTGCAGTGATGTGATGTTCATTATCACTGGGATTGCATAGCAGAGGCCTGGTGTCATTGTAACTCCCTCTCTAGACCAGGTAACACTCCTCAGTCAGAACCTCCCCCCTGTGCCTGAACTCACTCAATTACGGCTTCTCTGCCTTTCCTTGGTAGCTAATTCTGTTATGCTAGAGCCATCGTCTCAAATAGTACTTGCTGCAATGCGCGTTAAAGAATTAGCATTGATATCTTTCACAATCTCAGGACATCACAAAGCTTTTCAAGTACTTTTCAAGTCTAGTCACTGTTGTAATGTTGGAAATATGGCAGCTAACTCTCACATAGCGAGGTCCTGCAAACAGCAGTGTTACAAAGACCAGGTTGGTTGAGGGATAAATATTGGCCACGGCACCAGGATTATGTCTCCGACTCTGTGTTAAATAATGCCACTGATCTTTCATGTGCCCCCTGAGAGTACTGATGGAACCTTGGTTTATGACCAAATCCAAAGCTGGAACTTGCAACAGTTCCGGACTCCCTCAGTATCGCATCTAAGTGTCAGCCTGGACTCATTCAAGTCCATGGGGATGTGACCTGAACCCACAACCTTCTGATGCAGAGATTTGCATGCTACCATTGAGCCAAAGCTGACGCCTCCACTGTCCCCCCTCTCTGCCTGTTCTAGGAGCAGTCAATGGGATTGTGTACAGGGAGCTTTGCTTTGTTCCTCACCTCTCCTGCAACCTGACCCAGAGATACTTGCAAACACACTTTCAGAAAAAGCACTTCAGTCTGTATTTAACATTTACCGTACCTGACTTGGAATTGCTTTCTGCTGACAGGGTAAGCTGGAACAACTCCAGGAACAACTTAACATCGCCATAACCTAAAAAGGTCCCATGAAAGAATTGAGTGAATATGTCAAAATCACCCTGAACGGCTCGTAAATGAATTTAATCGTACTGTTCAGATATGTTCCCATCCAAGAAAATTCAGCAGCACAAGCTGTGTTTTTTTATTCCGATGAGCAAGTTCATATTCTTGAGGATGATAGAAACAAATGGACGTTTCTCCATGGCACTTGTCATTATCACTCGTAGTATTGGCAAATTAAATGCTAAATGTGAAGGATACTGTGGTTTATGTTGATACACTCCCTTCTTACCTCTGGAATGGGGCTTTAGATCCAATCGAAATTGGATGCCCCCTCTCTGATGGTGTTAAGTTTGGACTAAGGAAAGTCAGGAAGCTAAGTTGCCAAGGAAGCCCACTGAAGTCTAAATAGCTCCAGGAGACAATTAGGTAAATTACTGGAGTGTGAAGAGTTTGTGGCATGGTGAGAGTGCGGGTAGGTGATTGACGGAAAAAGGCGAGCACTGTTTGGGCCAAATGGCTCTTATTGTCTCTAAAAGTTATGTAATTTCACCCTAAGTGAATTGGGTTTGGAAAGGTTCAAACTGTTAACAGGATCCAAGCTGGTTGGCGAAGCAGAAACCAAGACACCGAGCTTTTCTTTATTGAGATAGTTGACTTGTTCAGTTACACAGCTCTCCTCGCCCATACCCAGTGCCCCAGTTGTCCCATATTTATACTCTTTTGAATGTTAAACAAGTTAAACAAATCAGCTAACAAAAAATTATCAAGTTTACAGCACCTCAAATGTTCACTGTAATGAAAACCAAACTTTAAAGGAAACTTACAGATTCTGTTCATGCTCTTTTGAGTATATCAATTAAACAAATGAACTAATAGCAAATAAACAAATTACCAGCCCCTTAAGGTGACTTTTTAAGATGGCAACTGTGACATTGCAGCACATCCTCAGCACTGCGCTGGGCATGTCAGCCTGAATTTTGTGTTCAGGTCTCTGGCGTGGGGCTGGAACTCAGCCTTCTGATCCAGAGACTTGTTTGCTATCAACTGAGCCATGATTGACAGCTAGTTTGAAACTTTTCACGGACTTGCGTGTCACCCTTATCTTCTTTGACATGCTTATCATCTTGGTATCGTTCGAATTTTAGTAGTTGTGCTGCTGAAGTGAGCACTGTCCCCTATTTATAAGTGCTCCTACATTTAATTCAACAATGCCTTCACCTGTGTATCCTAACGATATAATTAACACATATTAACACAAACTGTTAGTAACAGCGATGGCTTCAGGGAAAATAGTAATCAGTTTCACTTAGCTGGGCTTTAGGAATCATCAGTGTGGGATATGGATAAGTCCCAATGGTGCATTGGATGAAGTACTCCTTTGAGTTTGGGAGTTAAGACAACTTGTTGCGTGTGTTTTCCTGTATAACTCATTCGTAGTATACTAGAATTAGAAATGCAGTATCTTCAAAATGGAGACTAAAAGTAAGATTTTAAGAAGTTCCTTTTCCAGTCAAGACTTGGAAATATATTACTGTTACCTTCACTGTCGCTGGATCAAAATCCTGGACCCCTCTCCCGTCCAACAGCACTGGGGGTGGACCCGCACCAGATCGACTGTAGGGGTTCAAGAAAGTGGCTCACCACCACCCCCTCAAGGGCAATTAGGGATGAGTAATAAATGCTGGCCTTGCCGAGTGAAAAAAAAAATCTGTCACCTTGGATCAATATTTGAAGCAGAGGGAGAGACAGAGCTTGGAGGGGAGCACGGGCAGTGGGATAATTCCTACTAAAGAGGCTGCAGAGAGATGAATGGCCAAATGGTTTCTCTCTGGTCCGTAACCATCCATAGTTATGTGAAGTGAGTGATCAATATGAAACATTCAGGACAAAACATCTGAAATGATTCCTGTACATTGCGCATATTGCGCAGTGAAGATGATTGCATGAGACCATGCAGATGGTGATTGATGCGCATATTGTAATGATTATAAATCAGAATTAAAGAAATGTTCAAACCCGCACATCAATAACACAATTAAATTACTCTCCATAAATTTAATATTGATGGACGTTGAAGTATCTAAAAACATTACGGGGCCACTAGGGGCAGAGAGCAAATGGATAATGTACAACAGGCAATACCGCAGTACTGTTATATACTGGTCGCTTCAGCTTCATAAATCAGTGCAGCAAGCATCATCTTTAGTTAGGGAAAAAAATTGTTTCCTCTCATCTTAAAGCAGAGCAGAAAACCGTGACTTTGGCACTGACCTTCCTGCACGGCGGGTTTCTCAATTTCGTGTTTGTATATACCCATGCATTTTAGAATATCAATTAGCTTTTTGCAAGGGAGACCATAAAAGCTGGCATGATTTATATTTTGCCAGATGGCTTGGGTGTTCTGTTAGTTTTGTTGCATCTAACTTCAATGAAGAAGAAATTAGAAGCTCCCACTGCCAATAATTGCAGAGACTGCTTCAAGCAAGTCACAAGTGGCTGGGACTACTTCTCATTTAAAAAGCAGATAGCGCTTTGCCCTTGAAATGATACAATCCAAAATATTAGCCGAACTGCGCAGTCCGGTCATGTATTTATGCAGTGTATTTACACAGCAACAGCAACCTGTGTTTGTATAGCACCTTTAACATAGAAAAACAGCCCAAGGCGCTTCATGAGAGTATCATCAGACACAAATCAACATGGAGCCAAGCAAGGTGATATTAGGAGGGGGTGATGAAAAGCATGGTGGGTTGTCGGGGGAGACAGTGGTGTGTGGGTAATGTCACTGGACTAGTAGTCCAGAGGCTCAGGTTATTCTCTGGGGACATGGGTTCAAATCCCACTATGACAGCTGGTGGAATTTAAATTCAATTGATAAAATCTGGAATGTAAAGCTAGTCTCACTAATGGTGACTATGAAACCGTCATCGATAGTCATAAAAACACATGTGGTTCACTTAATGCCCTTTAGGGAATGTGAAACCTACCATCCTTACCTGGTCTGGCCTACATGTGACTCCAGACCTGCAGCAATGCAGTTGACTATTAACTACCCTCTGAAGCGGCCAAGCAAGCCATTCAGTTCACAGGCAGTTAGGGCTGGGCAACAAATGCTGGCCTTGCCAGGGATGCCCACATCCCATGAAAGAATAAATAAAAGGGCAACAAGGAGACAAATGAGGCGCAGAGATTTAAGGAGGAAATTTCAGAAACCATGGCCTTCTGAAGGCTTTGCTTCTGGTGATGGGGTTGCACGCAAGGGCAGGGATGGAGGAACAAAGAGAAGTGTAGGGGCTGTTGGAGGTTACAGTGGCATGGTGGGGGGATGCTGCAGGAATTTAAAGACACGTGAAAATATTAAATCTGTGGCATTGGCGGGCCGGCAGCAAGAGGGTGAGCGGGGCTTGGTGTGGGATGATGGGACACAAGACAGCAGAAATTTCAATCAGCTGAACTTTGTGGAGGATGGAAGGTGAAGTTAGAATTGGGATGAGAGTTTTGGCATCAGACGGGCTGACGTAGGAGCGGAGAAGGGCGATATTACATCGATGGAAAGTAGGAAGCCTTGGTGATGGGCATGAGAGGGATGAATTATGCAGTTCAAGATACAGTGTGAATATTAGCACATGGTCTGAATATTAACATTTTTAACCCGCTGGAATATCGCAAAAGTACTGTCTGAAAATTTGTAGATTTATGCATACCAATATTAGTATAATTGCGCAATCTAAATTTGAGCATCCAAACACTCAATGGGTATGAATGAAATTCTATTTCCCACTGTTTTAACTACTATGTTAAAGACAGTAAATAATAATAATTAAAAAAAGCACTTCCATTTTATTTCAAGAGGCAACACCTGGAATTGCTTATGAAGACTTAATATTCACACTGTGCAATTTCAAGCCGAATACTCTCGTGCTATTCGTCCAGGAGAACTTTCTGAAAAGATGCACTTTTTAATTCCTCCTTTCCTTATGGCACAAACCTGGTGCTGGGAGGAGGAGCGGAATGACTCAGTCTTCTTATCGAAAGAATAAAGTCTTGCAGAGGCAACCTTTATTGAAATCTGACAAACATGACCATGAGGCAATTCATCTCAAAACATATAATTCTAATAGAATTGTCTGGTGCCTGGGTCGTTGTCGCCAATGATTGCAACAAATGCCTTTGTAACTGATGTAAATATTCAGTTAACTCCCTTTCCCCCTCCGCAGATGCTGTCAGGCCTGTTGAGTTTTTTAAGCATTTTCTGTTTTTATTTCAGATTTCCAGCATCCGCAGTAATTTGCTTTCATCTTAATTATCCAGTCAAGTTGGAGTAGAATTGCTCCCTGATAGGAAGATGTTACTTAGTCTTGGAGAACTTTATACATCATAGGATGGTCATCAAAAATTCTCACCCTTTGAATTTTTACCTCTTTTTAATTTTCTGGTGTTGTGTTTCTCTGCAGTCTCTCTCTACAAATCTGTCTCCTACTAGCTCTGCCTCTCTCCTGTCTCCATCTATCTCTCCCTGTTTCTCTTCTGTCTGTTTCTCATGGTCTCTGTGTCTGCCTCTCTCTGCCTCTCCACTGTCTTTGTCTGTTTCTCTATCTCTCTGTCGCTGTCTGTCTCTCTGGGTGGAATCATCCGTACCCGCTGGTGTCAGCCATGTTGGGTGGCGTGAGTGGACAATATGGCGAGAAGGCCAAAAATCGGTTTCACGACATTGTGAAACCAGTTTGTGATTGTCCGCTCCACCTGTCAATGGCGGGCCCCGTTTCCTGCCATTGGACATTGGGAACCTCATTGTAATACATTATTACACATCATTATAAGCCCAGCCTGCTGGAATCACTGCCCCCAACCCCTAGGATCGTCTGCCCACACCATGTTTCACAGCTGCATATAAAAGACATGCACTTGGCGGGTGCACTAAGAGGAGAACTCGGAGGTGAGTACACAGTAATGATGCGGGGTGCTCATCTGGGTCACCTGTTGGACTTCGAGGTTGAGGCCCATTGGGGGTGGGAGGCAAGGGCTGCCCTGTGGTTGAGGGTTGTTGTGGGGGGTGGAGAGCAAGGGCTGCCCTGTGGTTGAGGTGTGCTGTTTGGGGGGGGAGCATGGACTGCCCTGAGTTTGAAGGTAGGGCACAAGCACATGTGGGGTGGGGTTGGTGGGTGAGGGAAGCAGCCAAGCATTAGGGAAACTGGAGGCAGTGGCGTAGTGGTATTGTCACTGGACTGGTAATTAAGAGACCCAGGGTAATGCCCCCGGGGACCTGGGTTCAAATCCCACCATGGCAGATGGTGGAATTTGAGATCAGTAAAAACAAAACTGGAATTAAAAATCTGATGTTGCCATTCGACCATTGTCGATTGTCATAAAAACCCATCTGGTTCACTAATGCCCTTTAGGGGAGGAAATCTGCCATCCTTACCTGGTCTGGCCTACATGTGACTCCAGACCCACAGCAATATGGTTGACTCTTAAATGCCCTCTGAACAAGGACAATTAGGGATGGGCAATAAATGCTGGCCTAGCCAGCGATGCCCACATCCCACGAATGATTAAAAAAAACACCCGTGTGGTAGCCTCAGACTGCAGCAGAGTGAAGATGTAACAAGGCTCAGCTGAAACTCACAACTTTATGGAGCAGACCATTGGGATGCTGAAAATGAGGTTCTGGACAATTAATACAGCATGAAACGTCATTTTACCCACTCGCTGCCGCACTTAGTGCAAATCTGTGATGAGTCTGCCCTCTGTTTCTCCACTGCCTCTGCCTTTCTATCTGTCTCTCATTGGCCCTGTCCCTTTGTCTCTTCCCTAACATTCTTTCTCCTTTGTAGCTCAATCCTTGTTTCTCTTCTCCTTGCTTTCTCCCTGCCTCACTCTTCTCATTTTGCCCTCTTAAAACATCTCTCAGCTGCCGATTTGTGTTTCCTCCCTTTCTGTTCCTCTGTTTCTCTTGCTCACTGTCCTGTCTAGCTTTCCTTTGCCCCCCCCTTTCTTTGTTCCTTCTCCACCCCTACGTCCCTTCAATGGCCGCTCTGCTCAGTTGACACCACCCTTTCCTCTGAGTCAGATGGTGTACCCTGTTCCATGAACCGAGCATAAAATTAGTCTGACACCAGTGCAATGCTGAGGGACTGCTGCATTGTCAAAGGTGCCACCTTTCAGATGAGAAGCTAAATTGGGCCCCTGTCTGCCTGCTCAAGACGGAAAGCCTTCCAGCATTATTCAAAAAAGAGCATGGAAGCTCTCCCCGTGTTCTCTGTCTTGCTCTCTCCTCATCTCTCAATGGCCCAGATCTTCCAATCATAAGGACATAAGAAATTGGGGCAGGAGTAGACCATTCGGCCCCTCGAGCCTGCTCCGCCATTCAATAAGATCATGGCTGATGATCTTGTGTTTCAATTTCCACACTCCCATCTAACCTCAATAACCTTTGATTCCCTTGCCTATCAAGACTCTATCTACCTCTGCCTTAAAAATATTCAATGACCCCGCCTCCACCACCTCCTGAGGCAGAGAGTTCCCAAGTTGCACAACCCTCTGAGAGAAAAGAAATTCTCCTCATCTCTGTCCTAAAAGGGTGACCCCTAATTTTAATACAGTGCCCCCTAGTTCTGGACTCACCCACAAGAGGAAACATCTTTTTGACGTCCACCTTGTCAAGGCCATTCAAGGTCTTGTATGTTTCAATCAGGGTCGAATGGGTGAGGTAATTGGGCAGTAGGTTGGTTGAGGTATTTGGGCAAGGGGTTAGGGTGGGTGAGGTTGGTGGGTAAGGCGGTGAGGTCGGGTCAGAGGGGAGTCAAGAGTTCAGCGGGAGATCGGGGGATAGAAGGGGAGTCGGGTAATGGGGGCTAGTCATGTCGGGTCGGGGGGATGTCAGGAGCAGCTAGGGTTCAATGTGGGATTGGGGGATCAGGAGGAGTTGGTTTGTTGGAAGGGGAGGTGTAGGGTTGTCAGTTGTATAGTTACCCAAGAGTTAGACTTGGATTTTTCTGTTTAACATTTCCTGGGTGGCTATTCAGGTAAGTAAGTCAGAACTGTCTGAAATCTTTGACTCGAACTCAGAGTTGGAGACTTTTTCAGAGGTTCCTGGGGAGCAGGGAATTGCCCATCGAAAGTACAAAAATCCCGGGTAATTCCCATGGAGTCAGTGCGTTGTGACTTCCGAGGGGTCCTGTAGCGCATCTTGTGGCGTATGTCCGGTATCCGATGATCCCGAGACTGGCCAATCTTGGCCAATGTTTCCCTCCCTATCTTTCTCCATGTATCTCCCATATATCACTCACTTTGTTTGTCCCTCCCTCTCTCCTCTGAGTTGCTGTCTCTCCCCCATGTTTCCTTGCCCCTCTCTCTTTTTCACCCCTCTCTCTCTCTCTCTTCTCTATCTCCTGCCACTCCCCATTATGCCTTCATTTTCCTCCCTCCCTCTCTTTCTTGCTCTCGCTCTCTCTCACCTCTTCATTTCCTTTCTGTCTTGTACTGCCTTTCTCGCATCCTTCTTGAAAACTCATGGGCACCATTCCAGGCTTGGAAAAGATGACTGGGGCAGATGCAAAGAAGGGAGATATTAAGAATGGCGACCAAAAGTTTGGTGTTTTTAGGAAAGTCTTAAAGGAGACGAGGAGGGTTTGTGGGGAGGGGTGGGGGAGGGAGGTGTGGGGGGTTAGGGGTGGGGGGAGGGCTGGAGAGATTTAAGGAGGAAATTCCAGAAATCATGGGCAAAGGCGAGGCCAGAAAATTCGGCGAGCTGTTCAAAACTCCTTCGACTTCGGTGGGACTAGAAGATCCCGCCGTTGGGAGGGGCTGCAAAATACCGCCCCATGGCCTGTCCTGCTGAAAGCAAAGCCTCTGGTGATGGGTTGAAGAGAATGGGTTTGCATACGGGGGAAGATATGGAGGGACAAAGAGGATCGTAGGGCCGGCTACAGTGGCAGGGGTGGGGGGGTGGCGAGGCCCTTGAAGGAATTCAAACGCAAACAATTTCGGCTCTCGATGCAGCTTTCCCCTTGTTCCCCGCTGTTTGCAGTTTATCTGTCGCCGGATCAACAGGGCAAGAGTGAGCCTCGCACTTGCCAAATGATGATGGAGAGGATCGCTGTTGTATCAGACAGGCCTTGGTATAGATTCCTGGCTATAACTAGGGGTTTCTAAGGTTATCAAGGGAGAAGTAATTTTCGAGCAGACATCTCTCAGTTACGAGGCAAGCAATCTGTTTAGAACTCATTTATCATAAGTCCATGTTTGAAGAAGCCTGCTCAAAAGATGAGCTGCTCTGTTAAAAGGTGGATGATCAGATTTTCAATGAGTTTTAAGAATAGGATTTCTACTTCAATTTAGGAAGCTAACAATAATTGAGCACACTCACTCATACAAATAAAAATAATATTCCTCAAGCAGGTATTCATTTCCCGCAGATTTTTGCATAACCTTATTTTTCGTGGTCAAACATTAGTTACAACTGAAATCCAAAATTATGATGATGATATGAAGGGCAAGGTGGGTGGAATAGGCAGCTAGCTGTTATCTTTAGCCACTATACCTACCAATCTAGTGCAAAACAAAATACCGCCGATGCTGGAGATCTGGATTTAAAAACAGAAAGTGCTGGAAAACCTCAGCACGCCCAGCAGCATCCGTGGAGAGAGAAACCAGAGTTAACATTTCGAGTCCGTAGCTCTAAAGAAGAGTCACGTGGGCTCAGAATGTTAGCTCTGTTTTTCCCTCCCCACAGATGCTGCCAGGCTGCTGAGCTTTTCCAGAATTTTCTGTTTTCATGCTGACCAATCTGTAAGCTCAAGTTCCGACATAACTCAGTGAAAGGAGATAATGGTCTCTCAGTCGCCGCCTCACAGCTCTCAACTCACCTTCTCTTGCTGCCTCTTGAGTTAGACAATTTTGACTTCAAGCCCCACTCAACTGTGCATGTGGAGACGAGGCTGAGGTAGGAACACAGGGACACAAGTGTACCATTCATCATCTCCAGCAAGTCCCACCATTCGATTAGAACCCTGCTGATCTGTACCTTCCACCCATCGACCTGCCCTGGTTCCATAACCGTGATAAAGCTTTAGCAGCCTCAGTTTTTGAAGTTTTCAGTTGGCTCCGGTGCAGCAACAATAACTTGCATTTATATAGCGCCTTGAACACAGTAAAGGGGTTTCACCAGGATCGTTCCCAAATAAAATTTGACACTGAACCGCGTAAAGCCTGGCCAAAGAAGTAGGTTTTAAGGAGCATCCTGGAGGAGGAAAGAGAGCTGGCGGGGAGGAGAGGTTCACTGTGGGGGGTGCTGCAGTGTTAGAGATGGTAAAACAAGGACCCGACTGTCTTTTCAGGCGGGATGTTCAAGATCCCGTGGGAGCAGCTGGGGAAGAGTGGGGAATTTCCCTGATGTCTTGCCATGCATTTCTCCCTCAAACTAATGCTGTCAACAATAGATTAAGTGGCCACTCACCTCTTTGCAGTTTGTGGACTCTTGCTGTGCACTGCCCAGCTGACATGTATTGCTTATATAAGGGAAATTGCATTTCAAAGGAATTCGTTGAAAGCAAAGTGCTTTTAAGACATTTCTGACAGACAGGATAATAATGCACAATATAAATGCAAGTTTTTTTTTTAATTCCTTGGCTTGGACCTACTTTCTCATCACTGAGTTAATTATTGGGTTATTCACGTAAAGGCTGCAAAAGGCCATCCACAATCACCCTCTAGAATAGAACTGAGACTCTCTTGCATTCATCCACCCACTCCCTGCCTGAAGTGCACTATAACATTGATGGAAGTTAATGAATATTTACGAATATGCTCTGCTAAGTTTATTAAGATGAGCACAATCAATGATGTGAATAGAAACCCAAGTTCAGTAAACCTGCAACTTTTTTTCCCCACCCCCCTGCCCCCCCCACTCCAAACGAAAATGGAACACTGTTAAAAATAAGCATGGGCTGGAGATTGGGCTGTCGTACAAAAACTCTCTGCTGGACGTGCATACTCTGCTCAGCAGTTTAAATTGACGTGCTTTTAACATAAATACAAGCTCTAAGTCATTTCCTATTCAACGTCAATTAGCCAGGGAAGGGCATATCTGGAGGGGTGGTCAAAAGGCTTGGTCAAAAGGGAGGTGGATTGGCTCAGGGAGGATATTGTGAATTAAATAGCTGAAGGCATGGCTGTCAGTCATGGGTAAATTAGTGACAAAGGCTGCACAATGGGCCAGAGTTGGGGAAATGGAGGGGTTGTGTGTGCTGCAGGGGGATTGTATAGTTGAATATTACCGAACTGGAGGAGGGGATGGCGATGTTAGAGGCAAGGCCACGAAGGAATCTAAACATGAAGAATTTTAATTTGAGGTGGTTGGTGTTAATGTCTTGTCAATTACATTGCGAAGGTTAAGAGAAACAGGTATTGAGCACAATATAAATGCAAGGATACAGATATTAATTGTCTTTAAGCACATATAAATAAGGGATAGCTGGGACACGGGGTGGTTTGGGAGGAGAACTGCGAGACTGAACAAGTCAATAGACTCTTGCCAGAAGGCTATGCCCCTTTATTTTCGAAAATATGATTTTTCAAATTTCCACTGACTGGAACTTTTGCAATTTGATCTGAGAGAGCCAACTGTTGAAAAATGCAAGGCCACATTCCAAGGTGAAGGTGAGAAACCAAGAAATCACCCTCAGGGGAATGTGAAGAGAGAGACATTTCCTATAATCCAGATATTCACTGAAACCCGTAACTGTCTAAGAAAGAGACATTAAAAATGCAAAGTACTGGATATTCAAAGATTGGCTGCCCCAGACAGACACACCTAAAACCTCTTGGCAATATACCAATGGGCGAAGCATTTCAAGGCAAGGCTGCCAGCTACTCGAGAGAGATTGCAAGTGACACAGGCGGTGTCAAGGAAATCTTCAGCAAAGAAAACAAGCTGAGGGCTGCTCTCTCACCCTTTCTCTCTTTTGGAATAAGAATGTTGCCCTGTTCCGAGAAGCCAACCCTGCCAGAAACCTACCAGTGAACCGAGATCTTGTAATAATTGCAACATTTTCTACATCTGACCGCAACCAAGAAGCCAGCTAACCCAAATCGGCCACAACGTTTAAAAATCCACACCTCAAGGATAATCAAAGGACTCTTAGCTGTATTTTTCTTTTTTTGTGTTAATATTTTTTTCCCCTCAGGTTTAGTGGGTTAATAAACTTGTTCCTTTTTTGACTCAAGAAAACCTTGTATGATTGGCTCCTTATTGATCACAGCTTAAAAAGTGAAACACACACTGATTTGGAAAAGGCACATCATCGTGAAAAAGCAACTTAAATCTTTGTTGCGACCAACTGAGGAGACTGAGTAGCGGGGGAGCCACCCCCTCTTACCTGGTGGTAACAAAATTTGGGGCTCGTGGCCAGAATTGTCCCCACAAACTGACTAAGGAATTGGAGCGGGGAAAGTAAATTGTTCCTTCAAAAGCAAATTAAAAACTGCAAAAGGCTTTCTTGAGCCTGTAATACTGAAGCACTAAAATGTCCACATTCAATGTCGACGCTTTCATAGAGCAGGATGAGACAACTGGTGAGCAGTTCAGGGCAGGCACTGTCCTTGGAAGAATTGAGAAGTGTAGCGAGGCACTTAGAGGTGCAGTTCCCCCCAAAAGCCAGAAAAACGGAAATTTTAGAAGAGGAATAGCCAAACGTCTAGAGGCAAAAATTGAGGACATTGAAACAGATAAATTAGCGGCAGAGAAATTGGAACTGGAATTTGAGGAAAGGGAAAAAGAGAGAGAGAGGCAGGAATGGGATAAAGAGAGAGAAGAGAAAGAGAAAGAGAGAGGCAGGAATGGGAAAAAGAGAGAGAGAAGAGAGAGAGAGAGAGGCAGGAATGGGAAAATGAGAGAAGAGAGAGAGGGAGAGAGAGGCAGGAATGGGAAAAGGAGATAGAGAGAATGCCAGGAAAGGGAAAGAGAAATGGAAAGGGAGTTTGAATGAAAACAGCTCGAGCTGAGAAGGAAGGATTCCACTGTGCCCAGTGAAGATAATTGAAGTGAGGGAACCACGCCTGGCTCAGACTTAAGTGCTGAGATATTCAAGTCTGCCCATTCAATCCCTAAGTTTGTTGAAGAAGAGGTGGATGTCTTCTTTACCTCTTTTGAAAGGTTAACACAGCAGGTTAATGTGGCCAGGCCTGCACTGGTCCCCGCTGTTGCCGAGTAATCTGACAGGCAAATCTCAGGAGGTTTACTCCCTCTTGCCTGAGGAAAGTACAACAAGCTGCGAGACAGCAAAAAAAAAGAGGCTATTTTAAGTGTGTACCAATTAGTGCCGGAAGCTGACCGTCAGAAATTCTGTACCCTCAGGAAACAGCCTGACCAGATGTACCTGAAATTTGAACGGCTTGAGCAGCTTGCTTTTGATGCTTAAGATTGAGACCACCTATGAAAACCTTTGTGAAACAATTCTCCTTGAAGAGTTCAAAACCTCCTTACCCTTCCCAATAAGAACTCACATAGAAGAGCAGAGGGTAACAGGGGCCAGGTGGGCAGCGATCCCGGCTGATAACTCGAGCGAGTCCACAAACCCTCGCCCCCCAAAGGAAACCCTTACATAATCACCCCAACCAACTGAGAAGGATGGCAGGTGGGAGAGTGATAGGAACCCAGAGGAGAGGAGAGACAGCTGGAAACATAGGGGGCTGGGGAGTGTGGACAAGAAGCCTTTGTGTTTTAAATGCCACCAGGCAGGACACCTCCGTGCTGATTGCTGGAGGTTACGGGGAAAACCCATGGGATTTGTTGGGACGCACAAACCCTGCGCAGGAAGTGGGAGTCAGGCAGAGAGCAATGCAGAGCGGGCAATGGCTCTGACTGCGGCAACCAATCCCTGTAGATGCACTAATGGACGTAAGGGTGAGTTTCAAAAAATCCCTGAGAGTTGCAAGGATTTTGTATCAGAAGGAAGAGTGGTCACACTTCCCCAGGGTGAGCCCAGTAAGCCTAGAGTGACCCTGAGGCATACAGGGGCCAGCCTAGCTCTCCTGCTGGGAAAAGGCATGACCTTTTCACCAGAGAGTGCAATAAGTGCCAAGGTGTTGGTAAAGGATGTCAAAGGTGGATACACGCTTGCATGGATACACCCTTATACCGGGTGCACCTAGCGTGCAACCTTTTGTCAGGGCTGGTGACCATGGGAGTTTGCCTGTTTGCCAATTAAGGCCCGCCCAGCGTGAAGCACGGCTGGTAGTGCGGAGGGGTTGGGGGAGGAGGGAGAGTTGGGGCCTGCACTTTTTCGTGCATGCTTGCGAAAGAGCGCAGGAATCCCCCTGAGGCAGCTCCGCGCCTCAAGAGAGATTAAGTTGAAAGTTCAAATTTGTAATAAATGATCTGAAAAATTATTTAAACACGTCCCCTCATGTGACAGTGTTACATGAGCTGGGGCATGTTGGTGCATCTCGCAAACTTTATTCAATTATCTTATTAAACCTCCAGGAAACCTCATCCAGCCCGTGGATGTATCTGAAAAACGCGAAGGCTGCTTGGGCTCTTCCTTGAGGTTGGACGGGTAGTGCTGTTGATCAACTTAATTAATTTCCTAATGGCCTTAACAGGCCTTTGACAGTTTGGCGGCCGTGCAGCTGCTTCTGCTGTGCGCCCACCGAACGAAATATCTAAATGACGCTCAATGATGTCAGGACGCCCGCCCGATGTCATCGCGCATCATTTTGTGTGTCAGTGTGTCAGGCCCGGCCCCTGCATGCCAACGGCAATATTCTGGCCCATGAGAAAAACAGGCAGATAAAAATACCAGGGCCCAAATCTTTCAACCAGGGGACGAGGTGCTAGTGAAGTCCTAAAAGGAACAGCTCAGTGGCCCGTACAGAGTAGCGAAGAAGCTTGGGAAGGTAAACTACCCAACTGACACTGCAGGTTGCAGGAAAAAGCAAAGGCTGTGTCAAGTCAACCTGATAAAACAATATCACAGCCGAGAAGGGGACAGGCATATAATGGTCTGTTCAGTAACAACAATCCTAGAGGGCGACGGGAACAGTGGGGATCAAATGGAGGGAGACCTGAGTGAGGCCCACCTTGAACCCATCGACTGTCCGGCGAGCAAACAGAGATATTCTTGTGAAATTGGATGGCATATTCACGCACCTAAATGCAGAGTAGTGAGGAGACGTGACAAGGCTGCTCACTGCATTTAAATACATCTGTAGTGACAAGCCAGGCTGCACCACTTTTGCCTTACATGACGTGGATTTGGGAGAGGCCCCTCACATCTGTCTAGGTCCAGGAAAGCTGGCCCAGTTTCGGGAGGAGGTTAACTACTTGCTGGAGCCGAGCAGCAGTAGCCGGAGCTCCCAGTTGTGCTTGTGACCAAGCTGGACGGCTCCACAAAGCTCGATGACTAGTGCAAGGTTAATGCAGTGACCAGAGCCAACTCCTACTCGATTCCCCGCCTGAAATACTGCATCGATGGGATAGGTAACAGAGCCGACATTACAAAGATAGATTTACTCTAGGGATGTTGGCAGGTTCGCTTGACCACCTGCACAAAGGAAATCTCCACCTTCATGACTCTGAATGCGTCATACCAGTGTTGAGTTAAGCCCTTTGCACTCAGAAATGCCCCAACTGCATTTCAAAGACTGGTGTACCAGGTAGTGCTGGGCTTATCCAATTGTATACCAATGGTGTACCTAGACGACCTCCTGGCGTACAATAACACCTGGGAAACTCATTTGGAGCAACTGGAAGCCCTCTCCTAGAAATTGCAGTCAGCAGACCTAGCGGTTAGGCTTGCCAAGAGCAAGTTCGCTAAGGCTCAGCTGACCTACTTAGGCCACGTGGCAGGTCAAGGACAAGTCTGCCCAGCGCTTCAAAAGGTACAAAAGCAGGAGTGCAGTGTCCCATTCCTACAACAAAAGGGGAAGCCATGAGATTTTTGGTGATGTGTGGATTCTCCCACCAGTCCGTCTCAAACTTCAGCACTGTAGCTGCCCTGCTGACAGACCTGCTCACCGAAAAAAGCCTAAGTATTGTGGGCTGAAGAATACCAGACAGCATTCGAGAAGCTGGAAGTCATTTTAGTACATGAACCAGTGCTAGCAGCTCCAGACTTTAACTAAGCATTTAAAGTAGCCATTGATGCTAATGGCCTCTGGATAAGGGCTGTCCTCCTCCAGAAGAACAAATAGAAAGACCAAGCAGGTACTTCTCCAAAAAGCTGAACAAACATCAGAAATGGTATTCCGCAGTAGGAAAAGAAACCCTAGGTTTATCACTGGCTCTCAAAAACGTTGAGATGCAAGTCCAAAACGCATACAGGGAGACCGCGACCTATTCGGGCCACAGCCCTTTGACCTTTGACGTTTGTGGAGAAATTCAAAACTCAGAATGCAAAGTTGTTCCGTTGGAATTTGTTTCTCCAACCATATCAGGTTGAATAAAGGAGAGCCAGCTCACCCCTTCTCAGCTGGTCATAACACCTCTCAATGGAGAAAAGCCCCAGGCCTTAGTTTCGGTTTCACCAACTGACTTGGATCCTCTGAACATATAGGTCTTCAAGGCCGTAGGTGTGGGGTAGGGTGCAGGCACCAGAGGTTTGGATGCGCTGAAGTTTACAGAGGATGGAGGATGGACAGGAGGGTCCTGGAATTGCCACGCATGGAGGTGACAAAGTTCTTGGCTGAGGGTTTCAGCAACAGATGACTTGAGCTAGCAGTGAATGTGGAAGTAACTTTGTGAATGAAGCTTAGCTCATTAACTAATCAGCATTAGAATGAAGTGTCAAAACCTAATGTTCAGGAAATCAATGGTATCAGCTCAAAGTGTAGGTTTGGGATAATCAGACTTTGTGGACAACGTAGCGCTTGATATTCAACTTGCGTGATGGAATGTGGAAGTGAGACTTTAATAAGCCTTTGTCTCTTTGTATAGAACCATAAGAATTCACTCCGCAGGAACAGGACCTGGGCCTCATTTGCCAGCTGTTTGGTGGAGCAGTGCAAAACTGCTCCTACTTTTCTGCTTACTCTCCGTAGCCCTGTATCTTACTTCGATCCTGAGGGGTCTTGACAGGGCAGATGTGGAGAGGACTGTTCCTCTTGTGGGAGAATCTTCAACTAGGGGTTACTGTTTAAAAATAAGGGGTCGCCCATTTCAGACGGAGATGAGAAGACATTTTTTCTCTCAGGCGGTCATGACTCTTCCTCAAAAGGCAATGAAGGCAGAAACTTTGAATGTTTTCAAGGCAGAGGTAGATAGTTTCTTGATAAACAAGAAACGGGTGAAAGGTTATCAGCGGTAGGCGGGAGGTTCAGTCACATCAGCCATGATCTTATTGAATGACGGAATAGGCTTGAAGGGCCGAGTGGCCTACTCCTGCCCCTAACTCGTATGTGCGTATGTTCCAACCCTTCGGATGGTCAGCTAATGTGGACAATGGTGGACGCAGTCTGTGTTTCATGTGAGATTTTTATTGTCGAACTTGCTTCATTGAAAAGAACAAGAATCATTTAACATCTGCTGCAGCACTAATAAAGTGACTCATAAATGACTCATGTATCAGTCAAACCAAGACTTCCAGCCAAAAAAATACTGAGGAAAAAAATCCATGCTCCGAGAGTAAGATGCTCCATCAGTCAGCACAATTCCCCAAAGAAAAGTTGGTTTGAACGTGTGCTGGTTGTTCTGTGCAGAGTAATCATTTCACAGGAGTAGGAGGGAGGCAAAGACAGTGTCAGAGAGGAGGACCAAAATCCTGGAACTCCCTCCCAAGCAGCACTGTGGGTGTTCCTACACCATGTGGGCTGCAGCAGTTCAAGAAGGCGGCTCACCACCGCCTTCTCAAGGGCAATTAGGGATGGGCAATAAAAATGCTAGCCCAGCCAGCGACGCCCACGTCCCATGAAAGAATTAAAAAAACACTGTGTCTGGGAGACAGGGGCAAGAGACTGTCTGAGGGATGAGGGTAAGAGGGAATCTGAGAAGTGCAGGTGAGAGAGAGTCTAGGGGAAGGGATATTCAGAGTCTGAGAGAGAGTTGAGCCTAAGACCAGGCATCAGAGAGGGAATCAGAAGATCAGGAACTGAGAACAAGTGAACAACAGGTTGAGGCTGAGAATAGGGAATGAGAGACCAGGACTTTGGAAGAGGTAACTGGATGCAGGCAGCCTGATAAAGTGGAGACTGGATCCAATAGCCCTAGTGAGGGCACTGGTATTGATTAGACCTGAAGACATAAAGCAGGAAAACAGGATCAAGACTGATGAGTGTGCTCTCCAGAGTGACCCAGAGTACATCCACTTCAATGACTCATTTGTAAGACCCCTTCCCCCACTGTCACCTCTGAAATAGTGCTCCCGAAATTCCTAAACACTCACATCACCCCATGCAGTGCAAAATATCACTTCATCATGATGGTCATTTTGATCCCTCCAGCCATCGGCTCTCTCTCTCTCACACAAACACATACCCTAAAGAACTTATAGGCTACAACTTGCCAAGAGCCCATACTTTGTGCTCCACCTTAAACCTTGAGTCGTGGCACGGGGGCATTCAAATATGTGGGGAATCAAATCCAAATATGATTCACCTGGGTATGCACATGCGAGCACTTTTTAGTGAGGACACAGCATAGTAATCAGAAAGTGGAACTCTGACTGGATCTCACCACCTCCTCCCCTACCCTCTCTCTCTCTCTCTCTCTCTCTCTCCCACCCCTCCAGGATCTTGGACACTGGTTCCAATTGAACCTCCCCCATTGCTAATTCAGCACAGATGGGGGGAAACAAATCTGGAATGAATACTTTCACCACATTTAATCAGACCCCACTCAAGTACGCTTTCAATCCTACTCTTTGGGTTTAACACCCACTTGAACCATTGCTTGGTTCAACAGTTGGACAAAAGGTTCAGTAAAAGCCATCTTATTTTACCCAACTTTTCTCATCTTCCCATCTTCCTGCCTCTTTTTGGCTTTCAATTGCTCTGTTGTACATCAAAGAACGCCCTAATGGTAAAATCTAGAGTTTACGCAAGCCAGCTCTCAGCTTCCAGGTGGAAGAACCTTGAATGAGTCAAAAATTTCCACTTCATTGTCTCGACCACAAGTCAGCGGCGAGTCTCGGTGAAGAAATTCTCCCTCAAATCAGGCTTACATTGGTCTTTCACCAGTTTGAACCCCTGCGTCTCACCACCTGCCACCCAGCCCAGCCCTGTCATCAAGTGATACCTTGAAGTAGTGTTCCACATTTTCTTCTCTGAACCTTTACACCTTCAGAAAGTTACTTCACGAAAGGATTCTATCCAGGCTGAAGAACCCCAGTCAGCCTTGTGAAGCCAGTCAATTGTGCTGCCTGATTTGTAGGGAATGGAAGAATTCCGAAGGCTCTCTCATGCTCCTTTGATATATCCTTTGTTAAGTTGCTGAATCCTTGAAACATTTCGACTCGCATTTTTTTTTGACATTGAAAATGGATGTTTTTGACTTTGTGAGTGCATGGTTCAAAACCAGATGAGTCAGCGATCAAACTGCAAGAAATGTGATCACTCATCTAAAGATCAGTGCTGCATTCGGCTGTGCAGCCAAACTTGTTGCCAGGGGTTTGGTACATAACATTATGCAAGATTTTGAGGTTTCACTGGTGACACAGAGGGTCTCACAGATTAATTGTTACGTTTTGTTTTTTCCGCATGCTGGTGCTGAGATTGCCTGGGACAGGCTGCCAACGGTAAATGCACCATTTGCCCTTGGCGCGAGACAAAGCAATGGAAAGGACAAGGGCAAGCAGATGTAGGGAGGCCCCACCACCTCCAAGTTGCGCTCTGAGTCACACACTATCCTGACCTGGGAACGTATTGCTGTTCCTTCATGGTCAGTGGTCAGATTTTCGAACTCTCAGCCTCACAACACTCTAAGAGCACCTTCGCACCACACTGACTGCCGCGGTTCAAGAAGATGGCTCACCACGCACGTCTCAAGGGGGACTCGGGATTGGTAACAAATGCTGGCCTTGCCAAAAACGCTCACACCCTGTGGATGTGTCGATTAGAAAAGCGGGGGAGGCGGGGGGGGGATTTGGGTGAGGCAACAGGAGGCCCTCAGAAGTGTGCATGAGCAAGAGTTACTGTCTTCGAGGGAGAAAGGGAGAACATTGATAAGCTTTAAAACAAACTAACGTTTAAAATTAAACACATGTAACTGCAGCAGTGCAGCCCATGATGACTCACTGCTGTCTTATGTAACCAAACTGACTAACCTACATAAGGAGCTCATGGCAAATTTCTGATCTCCTCACTCCCTCCGTGAGCACTAACTTTTCTGAACATCATCGCCTCCTCCACAATTATTGAACCACACACACAGGGTTGATGAAAATCACTTAATCTTAAATGAGACTCAAAAATGTTATTGGCTGAGCTAGGGCTCATTGAAATCTTTGCTGTCTTGAATTCCATTATTTAACAATGCAGCACATCTTCATTTCCCTACCTAAAATCGTCATTGAAAGATGGGTTACATCTCTACGATTTAAATATCACTCTAATCACTCTACTTGTTTTCTGCTCCTCTCCCACCACTGTAATCCCCTTCCCCCTCCCCCCACTCGCCCCACACCCCGACCACCCCCCTGAAATTTGTGAATCATAAGAGGGAAGAAATGAAAGATCGGCAGCAGCTAAATATGACTGGTTGACACAGATGGAGAAGGAATGCTTCCAAATGTTTGCAGTACACACAGTGAAGTGCAGATTCCTTATCCGCATTAGATGTGTCAAGCTAATCGGACCATTTGGCCACACTGGCTGTTCTTCTCTCTGGTAAGATCGTTGTTCATTGCCCTGCTTGTGACTGCAGTCCATGCGTCACTGAAAAATGTACTAAGGTAATTCCAGGAACAAATACATTGGTTGCAAGAGAAATTTCTGTTGCTGTTGACACCCTGTTTTAACCTTCAAGTGTGCCTTCATGGTCAGTAACTCTGGGGAAGGTGGGGTTTTCCTGACAGTGGTAACAGTGATGTGGGGATCTGGGATATCTGTCAGTGGTATGGAGGTGATGGATATTTATCAGCAATATAGGAGTGTGGGGTATCTATCAGTGCTGTGGGAATATCTTGGTGATATGGGGGTGTGGGATATGTATTGGTGATGTGGGATATCTGTCAGTGATATAGGAGTGATAGGTATTGATCAGTGACATAGAGGTGTGGGGTATCTATCAGTGCTTTGGGACATATCTTAGTGATATGTATTGGTGATGTGGGGGTGTGGGAAATGTATTGGTGATATTAGGTTGTTGGGAGGAACATCCTCCTGTAAGGACAGCAGATTCCCTTCCCTAAAGGACACTAGTGACACAACAACAACCGTTCTATCATCATCACCACACTTTTAATTCCAGACTTTTATTGGATTCAAATTTTACCATTTGCCAGGGTGGGATTTGAATCCTGGACCCCAGAGCGTTACCCTGGGTCCCTGGATTGTTCGTTCAGTGACAATAGATCCTATCACTAAACTTGGAGGGAGTGGAATTTCCCATTCTTGATAAACATGGGGGGAGGGGCAGGGCATTGAATTACAGGATAGAATCAAATTAATGAACTTGTGGCAGATTGGTGGGGTGCGAGGGGCTTGGAGGGGCGAGGCCACTGATCACCTGTTGATAGTGAATGTAGAGGGAGTGGAAACTTGCGGTGATGGTGCCAGGTCAGTGTAGCTGGGGAAGGGAGAGTGACCTCTGCGACTGCATCTTTTTAGAAACAATATTCTACACTTCTGCAGTGACCTCTGGTGTTTAGGCTCCAGCCTCCCTCCAGTGCTCTTGAAAGTCAATCTAGACATTGAGAGTAGGCAGCCTATTGAACCAGGAAGAGTATCATTGGCCAGCCTAAACTTGTCCTCACATGGCAACCACATGCACTTGGCAGGCCATTGAATAGTCATGGAGAGCAGTGGCCCTTTGCTTAATTTGCCTTACCTCAATCCCAGGTAACTGAGGCCTATTTTAGCAGCTCTATTTCTATCCCAGCATATTACAGTGCATTCAGTGATGACCAGGCACTGAATTCAACATCATGCCTGCTCTGTGCTGTGCTGCATTTACACACTGAGTCATCATGGGTGCTGTTTGCCACTAGCTTCTCCTCTTGCAATGCAATTTGGCCTGCACGCCGTTCAAACCTCTTTCAGATCCAGGGATTGGGAGAGGTAACACTTGTCAGCTTGGGTGGGATACAAAATAAACTCAAAGCACCTTTCAGTTGGAATCTTCAGGAGGCTTTCATTCAGATGTTCAGGATAACTGTAGTTCTGTATATAATGCAAATCTCCCTGGAGATAAAGGTAAATTGCTTGGTGTGCAAGGAAAGAGATGGAACAATGCGAGGGCTGTGCTGATATAGATTGCATTAAGAGCATCAATGTAGATTGAGTTGATAGTATCTGTGCATTCAATGGCTGGTGGCGAAAGCACTGGTGAAAAAAATGGTCACCCCTAATTCCTTCCCCTCGTCTTTTGAAGGCATTGACTCCTGGCTGGGACACATCGCCACCACGATGCTGATGATCCCTTGCAAGTGGCTAATCTTCATGTATGAATCAGAATAGACCAACACTGGTTAATATGTCTCCTCTCAGTTGCAGATTGCGACACCACAATGCTAGGCCAAAATAGATAAGACAGGGTCATTCCCCTAACAGTGAGGGAGACCACACTGATGTTTGTGATTAGGATTGATCGTATGCACATAATTTGTATTCTTTTGTTAGGCAAGGATATTGAGGGTGACCAGGATAGATAGATGGAGTTAAGAAACAGATCAGCCCTGGCAGAATAGGCTCAGGGGGGCTGAATCCTGGTCCTACCTGACTATCCTCCACTCACCACATTTAGCAGGAGAAATCGTCTCATTTTTGCTGGGAAACATTATTGTAGCTTCAGTCGAGTTCTGGTTGGTGTAGTTGGCAGAGACCCTTTTCTGCATAGACCCTGTTTGCTCAGCAGATAGACTATTGGCTGTGAATCCAGCAGTAAGTTCCACCCACCTCTAATCTCACTGGCCAACAGGGTACTGCCAATAGACACACTGGAGAACGTAATGCTCCATATGTTTTAACGCCTTGCTGGTCAGTGCCTTAGCACAACAAGCCATTGGGAAGTGTTTATCCCCTGGTATTTCATGAAGGAACATGCCAGCTGAATAGATTACTTCTGCAGATACAAGCATGACCTTCAGCAAATGACCTTTTCGTACAATAATTGTTTTTGCTCATTTTTGAGGCGTTGCAAGGTGAGCAATCTCCTGTAAGGTTTTAATCATGAAAGTCTGTGCTAATTCCCTATACATGTAGCATTCAACTCAATTAAAATCTTTTCACAATTACTTAAAGACTGGCTGTTGTCCCAAGTGAGACAGGCAGGGAGAAAGAAAAGTGCACCATCTTATTTTATGTTATTGATGCCTTTGCCTGACTGCATGATGAAAGCATTTTAAGAACTACTTATGTGGAATTGCAGTTCTCATTGTAGAATAATGGGGACAACCTTATCTCGTCCCAGTAGTGGATGAGCACAGGATGTCAACCATATGCGTTCTTTAAGATGGTCAAGATACCTGATTTGTCAGAT
Organism: Cetorhinus maximus; assembly: GCF_964194155.1. Classification (NCBI taxonomy): domain Eukaryota; kingdom Metazoa; phylum Chordata; class Chondrichthyes; order Lamniformes; family Cetorhinidae; genus Cetorhinus; species Cetorhinus maximus. The sequence goes on along the minus strand of NC_135898.1, from coordinate 12,012,556 downwards.
ATCAGTGGCTGACAGTTAGTTACCAAATGTAACTGCAGGATATCAGTTCTCTGTGCACACAGGTCCCCAGCCGTTCCTTCCCCATTGTTAGGACATTCTTTTGATATGCTTGTTTTCTCATTAAATTGGATCTCTTCAGTTTACAGGCAATAAAAGAATTGAGAGAAGAATTATTCACTGCCTGTTTGTACAGAATGCAGTCAATATTCATGCTGAGTGCATTTAATGTCTTAATTGAATTGAGCCTGTAGACTAGGCCCTCCTTGCTGCATTCAGGGGATGGACTGCTCTGTTGGAGGTGCAGTTCTCTTGGCGAGGCACTATATGGAGGCTCTGGCTGTCTGCTCTGGTGTTTTGGATGAAACATTAAACATCCCAAGCTGGGGCTTGAAGGAAAGCAGGATGCTTTCTCAGTGTCCTGGTCAGCATTTGTCCCTCAACCAGTACCCCTCAAAAAAAAATCAACTCATCATACATCTCATTGCTGCTTGTAACATCTTGCAACACGGGGGAGGTGGTGGTATAATGGTATGGTCACTGGACTGGCAATCCACAGACCCAGGGTAATGCTCTGGCAGATGGTGAAATTTGAATTCAATAAAAATCTGGAATTAAAAGTATAATGATGACCATGAAACCATTGTCAATTGTTGTAAAAACCCATCTGGCTCACTAATGTCGTTTAGGGAAGGAAATATGCCTACATGTGCGCATCATTTCACAAGATACGCTGCAGAACCTCACCAAGGCTCCTCAGGTAGCACCTTCCAAACCCATGACTGCTAACTTCTAGAAGGACAAGGGCAGCAGACACACGAGAACACCACCACCTGGAAGTTCCCCTCCAAGCCACTCACCATCCTGACTTGGAAATATATTGCCGTTCCTTCACTGTTGCTGGGTCAAAATCCTGGAACTCACTCCCGAACAGCACTGTGGGTGTACACAGGGACTGCAGCAGTTCAAGAAGGCAGCTCACCAGCACCTTCTCAAGGGCAATTGGGAATGGACAAATAATGATGGCCTAGCCAGAGAAGCCCACATTCAATAAATGAATAAAATGAAATCTTGCTGTGTGCAGTATGACTGCTTATATAACTGACAAAGCACTTTAAAAATAATCCATTTTGAAACATTTGGAGACATTGCTGAGAGATAGGATAGTCTTTCTTCAATAAAACTCTGGAGAAGATGAAGAGTGTTAAAGACACAATCTTTACATAAGTACACTCCTGTCCCGTTCATAAATTTATACAATGGTGATTTCTGTGCTTTGATTTGACTGAAATTCCAGTGTAGCAGTATTTTTCTAAAAAAAAAAGACACAAACAAGCAGATAGGACTGTACAGGACTAGAAAAGACCATTCTCGTCTGTCTGGTAAGTCCTGTTGTTCAATGATGAAACATTTAAGTTATGAAGAGAGGTTGGATAGACTTGGGTTGTTTTCACTGGAGCAGAGAAGACTGAGGGGCGACCTGATCGAGGTGTACAAGATTACAAGGACAGGGTGGATAGGGAGCAGCTGTTCCCCTTAGTTGAAGGGTCAGTCACAAGGGGACATAAGTTCAAAGCGAGGGACAGGAGGTTTAGGGGGAATGTGAGGAAAATCTTTTTTACCCAGAGGGTGGTGACGGTCTGGAATGCGCTGCCTGGGAGGGTGGTGGAGGCGGGTTGCCTCACATCCTTTAAGAAGTACCTGGATGAGCACTTGGCACGTCATAACATTCAAGGCTATGGGCCAAGTGCTGGTAAATGGGATTAAGTAGGCAGGTAGGTCAGGTGTTTCTCATGTGTCGGTGCAGACTCGATGGGCCGAAGGGCCTCTTCTGCACCGTGTGATTCTGTGATTCTGTGAAAATGCAAAGTTACAGGTGGATGCAGCCCGAGGAACTTAAGATGTACTGTAATGGGCATCTCTGGTTGCATAATAGCTGTGGATTGGTAGTGAGGCTGAAAGTTGATATGTTATTCAGTAGAAGCAGATTGGGTCACAACGGAATTACATCCAAACAAGGAGCAGGAGTAGGCCATTCAGCCCCTCGAGCCTGCTCTGCCACTTAATAAGATCATGGCTGATCTAATAGTAAACTCAAATCTGCATCCCACCTACCGCTGATAACCTATCACCCCCTTGCTTTCCAAGAATCCATCCACCTCTGCCTTAAAAATATTCAAAGCCTCTGCTTCCCCTGCCTTTTCAGGGCGAGAGTTGCAAAGACTCATGACCCTTTGAGAGAAAAAATTTCGCCTCATTGCCGTTTTAAATAGGCGACCCCTTATTTTTAAACAGTGGCCCCTAGTTCTAGATTCTTCCACAAGAGGTAACATCCTCTCCACATCCACCCTGTCAAGACGCCTCAGGATCTTATATGTTTCAATCAAGTCACCTCTTACTCTTCTACACTCCAGTGGATACAAGCCTAGCCTGTCCAACCTTTCCTCATAAAACAATCTGCCCATTGCAGATATTAATCTCATAAACCTTCTCTGAACTGCTTCAAATGCACTTACATCCTCCCTTAAAAAAGGTAACCAACACTGCACACAATACCCCAGATGTGGTCTCACTAGTGCCCTGCACAACTGAAGCTGAACCTCCATACTCTTGTATTCAATTTCCTTTGCAATAAATGATAACATTCTATTAGCTTTCCTAATTGCTTGCTGTACCTGCACACTAGCCTTTTGTGATTCGTGCATGAGGACACCCAGATCCCTCTGCACCTCAGAGCTCTACAATCTCTCACCACTTAGGGATAATTAGATATCCTTTTATTCTTTCTGCCAAAATGGACAATTTCACATTTTCCCATCTGCCAGATCTTCGCCCACTTACTTAATCTAACTATATCTGTTTGTAGCCTCAGTGGTGGAACTTAACTTCTGAAAGAGGATCTAACATTAACGGGAATGTTTATTGGTTCATAAGGAAGCACTTGAAACAGTTTGCGTCCAGTTAGAGCATGCGATTGGTACAAGCTTGTTCCCTCACACATTGAGGGCAGGCTTGAGAGCCTCGTGATTTACGGTACAGAGCTGCAGAACAGCATAGAGTTACTGTCACATAGGATATTACTTTTCCTCCCATGAGCTGCCCCAATATGGTCAGCCAAGTACAAGTAAAGGCATGGCTGAGTTATTCATTGATACTGTTAAAGGTTGTATTTCTATTTAGGGTGAATTACAGAGGGAACAGTTTATGAGATGAAATACCTTAATCTAATCAGGAGGTGACAACTGATCTCCATGTAGGGTCGCATTTGGGCAAAAGGATCATTGTTTTGGTAGGTTTCAGTTGATAGGGTGTTTGAGCACTGCTATTAATGTAATTTTTCTTATTAGTTCATGGGATGTGGGCGTCACTGGATAGAGCTCCATTTGTTGCACATCCCTAATTGCTCTTGAGAAGGTGGCGATGGGTTATCTTCTTGAACTGCTGCAGTCTGGGAGGTGTAGGTACACCCACAGTGCTGTTAGGCAGGAGTTCTAGGATTTTGACCTGATTTTAGTGCTTAATGTGGAGAGGATGTTTCCTCTTGTGGAAGAATCTAGAACTAGGGGGTCACTGTTTAAAAATAAGGGGTCGCCTATTTAAAACAGAGATGAGGTGAAATTCTTTCTCTCAGAGGGTCATGAGTCTTTGGAACTCTCGATGACAGGGGTACCTTGGGGTAGCTCTGATGATGAGATAAATTAGATTAGTTTAAAATCACTGCCATAGGACAAGGAAGATGCAAAGGCACCAAAGATTGAATTTAGCTTAAACAGCTCAGTAGCGGTGTTCATAGAGAAATTAAAAACTAAACAAATATTTCTCTGTGCATCAAGGGGGTCAATTGTCAAGAAAATAGAGCAAGTATAAAAAGCAGTTGAGCAGAATCAAAGCCAGTGTTCTGAATAACCTGAGAGCATTAGATAGAAGGGCAGTGGTCACTTCTATTGGAGCTAGTAATTGATGTTCAGCTGTGCAAAGAAGCAGAGAATAGTTGATGACTGCACTGGACCTTGGAGAGTTGTCTCTGTGTAGGTTATGTGTGAATGTAACAGACTGCACTGATGAACTGAAGAGTTCATTTACATTGCTTTTTTCCTCTTGAGATAACAAGTTGGGTCCGATGTTAAAGTGTGGCTAAAATTGCTTCCTCAAAGTGACTGCAAGTGACTTTAGCTATAAGGGACAAATTGAAGGTTGATGGTGCATCAGAATCTGATGTCATTTACCCCAGAATGCTCAGGGAAGTGGAGCAGTTTGTACCTAATCTGACAAATCGTACATTCAGTAGTTTAACTGTTCCATAGATTGTATGTGGCTCACAGGATCCCATAATTATGGAAAAGGAAGAAATCAGTTCCTGGAAATTACAAGCCTCTGATTCTGGTAATCAGACAGCTGTTGCAAATTGGATGTGATATTGGATAATTTTTAGAGATATCCAACATGGCTTCAGAAAACATTGGTTCGTTAGAACTTGATTGACTTCTTTAAGAAGGTGGTGGGAATGGATCATAAAATTCATCCTGTTAATGTTTTGACTTCCAAAAATTAGTTGATTAAGCATCAATGAACCTTAAGAAAAATGACATCTGAAGGATTATGTTATTACATTGGACAGGAAATTCACTAAAATCACGCAAGCTGAGTTTGTTGCCCGTTCGGGTTGGATGTGATTGAGGTCCAGTTATGAGCAGAATTTCTCATGCCTCTGTGTTCATGGATCGTGAGCAAGTAAGGGATCCATTTTGTATTGAGCCCCTGAGCTTAAAAGCTGGCACAGTGGCAGTTTTTACATAGATCATAAACAGACCGCTCTTGAAGTTAAACAAGAAATTGATTGCATTTAATTCTGAACTGTTTCACAGTTTATGCATGCCTGGAGACCAGCTTATCCATGGCATAACTGAAATTGGGTACATTGTGTGCTTTGCTTAAACCCTAAAACACTTGCGGCTTTTGCTAGCCTCTGGGACCACAGATGATGGATGTTTATAGAGCCTGCATCTTCGTGAAAGAGACAGGTACGAGCTGTGCAGAGTGTATAAGGCTATGGAATGTACATGAAGCAATGCAGCTAGGAAGATTAAAAAAGGGTGAGAGCGTAAAGCAAAGTTAGAAGGAGAGGCAGACGCATATTTAGAAAGTTGAGCTCAACACATGTTATGTGTGGTCTTCTGCCGTGAAGTATCTCCATGTTCCCTGGCTGTTGTCTGTGACTGAATTCAGTTAGCCATTAATGAACTTGCATGCGTTTGAATCCTAGAACTCTCATTCCTGGTACATAGACAATAAGTGCAGCCAATACGTCTTTCCTTACATTTTGCACAGGATCTATCGTTGCTCTGTATTTTCATTAATGAGTCTGAACAAAAGATCCAACAGAACTATTTGGAAATTTGCAGATAATGCAAGAATGCCTCTGGTGGTCAGTCATTCAGAACAAATCAGTGGGCTTCAGGCTGGTTGAGATCGGTTGGTTTCATGGGTTCATGTATATGAAACGCCAATCAATGTGCAGCAATTGCAGCGACATGCATCTAGGGTTGAAAAATTCAAAACATGTCTATCCCACGCAGAAGCACTCATTAAAGGATTGTACAACTTGGAGGCTCACCATATTGTAGGAGTCAGCATCACTTGATTTGTGCTGTTGGGGCACTTGTAAGTGAAATCGCTGAGATTCACGACTGTTCTGAGACACAGGTCCCCCTAGTGGTGTTCCGAACTATCCAGAGTCTCCAAATAAAGAGCCAACACCTGAAACTCCAGTTTGTCAAACACCAATCACTGATCGCAGGCCTGGTACACAATGCCAGCCTTCATCTTAGTTGAAAGACTCTTTGTTGCTGTCGTGTATGTATTGCGGTTGTGCGTTTCTGCTTGAATTAAATGCCAGTTTCTTTCTGTGTTTTTTGAACTCTGGAACAGTTAACACCATGTTCTTTTGAGGAGAAAGATGTAATGTCAATTGCAGATTGGGTGTTCGTGTGTGATGTCATGACTCATCAAGTTATGAGTCAGGTGATTCTTTTGCTCTCAAGGTTTTGTGTTGGTGTACAGCAATTTAGTGTGAGTTTTACGTGTTATTATTTGAACTTAAATTTACTTAATAAAACATTGATGCTCTTTACAATGGATCAAGGCTGCATTTGCTAACTCAGAGGGTATTGTTGCACATAAACAGAGCTGCAGAGAGTGGTTAAGCACTTGTTAAAAAAGCACAATCTGTAAGAGTTAGTTATCAGCTTGAGTATGTTTTGCTAGGATCATTGAGTACAATTTGAGTGTTATTTTTAAGCTATGAAGAGCTTTGGCACGTATGCATTTTTCCAATTAATGTTGGCCCCCAATATGGTGGAGAATGTTGAGACTCTAGAGAGCATGGAAATTGACCAGGATAATGTCAAGACTTAGTAAGGATAGGCCCCAGAATTATGTTTAATCAGTCTGGCAAAGTGATGGTTTGGTTCGAGTATTTAAAATGGATGTAGTTCTGTGAGGCCGGTTATCTGAAATAGATTGAGCTGATAAGATGAGAGTTCATACTCAGAAAATTCTTAGGAAAAGAAGAGTTCAATGTAATGCCAGGAATTATTCCTTTCCAGAAAGTCATCACTCTCTGAAGGAAATCCCAAGATGTGGTGAGCAAAGAGTCCCGACAGACTTCGCAAGTGAACCTGATAAGTTCCTGACACAAGAGGGCTTCTCCAGTTAAAGGAGGCAATTCATATCTACTTGAGATTATGTCGTGTCACGGGAAACGACAGCTTCCTGGAACTTGCTTGATTTCCTGAGAGGATTGGAGAGAAATTTCCCAGGGTGTTTTTTTTTTGTTGTTGGCTGAATTGGCTGAAATTTTATGTTTTTCCCTTCCCTCCAAGGGAGAGAGGGTTCCCCGAGGGTTGTGCATGTTATGCGAGTGGTGTGGTGAGCCTGATGGTCCATTTCCTCTTGCTCTTTTTGCCTGTTAGTATCTCCTTCTGGTGTGAGCCTCAGGCCAGTATTAAGCAAGAAATGCTGTGTGATGACTGTCAGCATTCGTTGCGGATACAGCCATCATTTAAATAACAGATAGACAGCAGTAATCTATTCTGTTTGCCTGGCCCCTTCTAAAACAGAGGACCATCAGCGTACATGAAATGTGCGGCACAGAAACAAGCCAATCGGTCTAACTGGTTCATGCTGGTGTTTATAATCCTCCTCCTATCCCTCTTCATCTGCATAACCTTCTGTTGCTTTCTCCCTCAAGTGTTTATTTAACTTCCCCCGTAAATGGTTGCTTTCATACATTGGTCCATTTAACAAAAAAATAACTAAGGTAATGATACACAGCATTACAATTCTGGTATATGAGTACAGATGATTGAGGAGTGAGTTGATCGAGATACTTAGAATGTTTCATGGTTTTGATAGCTAAACACAGACTAGTTCCTCTGGAGTGGGGAGTCAGGAAGGATAAAATTAGAGCTAAGGTTATTGAGAACAGAATTTAGGAAGCACCTTGTCATGCAGAGGCTGGAATTCTCTTGCCCAAATGTCAATGGATGCAGGGACAATTGGGGCTGTCAAGATCAGAATCACTAGATTAATACTAGGCAAATGCACCAAATGATATGAAGTTGAGGTACAGATCAGCTGGAATCGAATTGTATGGCAGAGAGGTCTCGAGGGGGGGGAATGACCGAATCCTATTCCAATATGTAATATAAGGCAGATTGGAACCTGTTACAGCACAATACATCAGCAGGGAATGCCTGGCCCTGTGTACATCATGGGGGAGAGTGATCTTGTGACCAGGCTTTGTCAATATATTACCAGCAATTCGCTCATGGGTGGGGCAGGGGGTGGGGGAAAGAATCAGTAAGATCCCTGTGAGTATTCTCACAAGATACTCGAACTGCAGGTGACAGACCCGTAGCCATTCGTGCTTCATCAGTATTCGACTATTAGACAGCTCCAAAATGCTGTCTCCAGGCACAGGTGAAGATTGGAAGGGGAAAACCTAGAATCATGCCAATGCAAAGTTAAAATTTAACCCGCTTCCCTTAAGTAAAATCCTAGTGAAAATCTAGTCAATGACAAGAGTGAAGAATAACACAGGGACTCATCAGTTTGTTCTCAATGTCATCAGCCGGACACACTCCTTCCCCTTTTCAAAAGCAGAAACTGAGCATTACTGTTCACAGTCTTAAAAATGATGGGGATCGTTATCTGCTTGTTTTCTGGTTTTGTCATTTTCTGTTGATGGTGTTCCAGGTGTTAGTGTAGACAACAATGCATGGCTAGCTCCTGATCTGATCGAATGAGTTCAACTGAGCTGCTGTTACACACAATGATTGAATATCAGAGATAAACAGTTTCATTTCACACTGCAGTCCTGCGCAGATTATGACCAAACAGCAGTCTCTGTATATATTGGGGGATAACAACCACATTGTATATTCTAGAGAATGACTGTCCTTGTAAGTAATAAAGAAAAACCGTCTCTGTGTATATTATAAAGGATAAAAGCCCCTGTATATATAATGGAAAATAACAGCTTCTGTGTACATTGCGCTGCACAGCAACTCCCGTGTACATTGTGCTGAACAGCAGCCCTTGTGAATATTCTGCTGAACAGCAGGACCTGTGTATATTGTGCCGAACAGCAGAGCCGGTGTACATTGTGTCGAACAGCAGCGCCCGTGTAGACTGTGCTGAACAGCAGCTCCCGTGTACATTGTGTCGAACAGCAGCTCCCGTGTACATTGTGCTGAACAGCAGCTCCCGTGTACATTGTGCCGAACAGCAGATCCGGTGTACATTGTGTCGAACAGCAGCGCCCGTGTACACTGTGCTGAACAGCAGCTCCCGTGTACATTGTGCTGAACAGCAGCTCCTGTGTACATTGTGTCGAACAGCAGCTCTCGTGTACATTGTGCTGAACAGCAGCTCCCGTGTACATTGTGCTGAACAGCAGCTCCCGTGCACATTGTGCTGAACAGCAGCTCCCCGTGTACATTGTGCTGAACAGCAGCTCCTGTGTACATTGTGTCGAACAGCAGCACCCGTGTACATTGTACTGAACAGAAGCTCCCGTATACATTGTGTCGAATAGCAGCTCCCATGTACATTGTGCTGAAAAGCAGTTCCCGTGTACATTGTGCTGAACAGCAGCTCCCGTGTACATTGTGTCGAACAGCAGCTCCCATGTACATTGTGTCGAACAGCAGCTCCCGTGTACATTGTGATGAACAGCAGCTCCCATGTACATTGTGTGGAACAGCAGCTCCCGTGTACATTGTGCTGAACAGCAGCTCCCGTGTACATTGTGCTGAACAGCAGCTCCCGTGTATATTCCGCTGAACAACAGCTCCCGTGTACATTGTGCTGAACAGCAGGTCCCGTGTACATTGTGCTGAACAGCAGCTCCCGTGTACATTGTGCAGAACAGCAGCTGCCGTGTACATTGTGCTGAAAAGCAGCTCCCGTGTACATTGAGCTGAACAGCAGCCCCCGTGTACATTGTGTCGAACAGCAACACCCGTGCACATTGTGCTGAACAGCAGCTGCCGTGTACATGGTGCTGAACAGCAGCTCCCGTGTACATTGTGCTGAACAGCAGCTCCCGTCTACATTGTGCCGAACAGCAGAGCCGGTGTACATTGTGTCGAACAGCAGCGCCCGTGTAGACTGTGCTGAACAGCAGCTCCCGTGTACATTGTGTCGAACAGCAGCTCCCGTGTACATTGTGCTGAACAGCAGCTCCCGTGTACATTGTGCCGAACAGCAGATCCGGTGTACATTGTGTCGAACAGCAGCGCTCGTGAACACTGTGCTGAAGAGCAGCTCCCGTGTACATTGTGCTGAACAGCAGCTCCCGTGTACATTGTGCTGAACAGCAGCTCCCGTGTACGTTGTGCTGAACAGCAGCTGCCGTGTACATGGTGCTGAACAGCAGCTCCCGTGTACATTGTGCTGAACAGCAGCTCCAGTCGACATTGTGCCGAACAGCAGAGCCGGTGTACATTGTGTCGAACAGCAGCGCCCGTGTAGACTGTGCTGAACAGCAGCTCCCGTGTACATTGTGTCGAACAGCAGCTCCCGTGTACATTGTGCTGAACAGCAGCTCCCGTTTACGTTGTGCCGAACAGCAGATCCGGTGTACATTGTGTCGAACAGCAGCGCCCGTGTACACTGTGCTGAACAGCAGCTCCCGTGTACATTGTGCTGAACAGCAGCTCCTGTGTACATTGTGTCGAACAGCAGCTCTCGCGTACATTGTGCTGAACAGCAGCTCCCGTGTACATTGTGCTGAACAGCAGCTCCCGTGCACATTGTGATGAACAGCAGCTCCCCGTGTACATTGTGCTGAACAGCAGCTCCTGTGTACATTGTGTCGAACAGCAGCACCCGTGTACATTGTACTGAACAGAAGCTCCCGTATACATTGTGTCGAACAGCAGCTCCCATGTACATTGTGCTGAAAAGCAGTTGCCGTGTACATTGTGCTGAACAGCAGCTCCCGTGTACATTGTGTCGAACAGCAGCTCCCATGTACATTGTGTCGAACAGCAGCTCCCGTGTACATTGTGATGAACAGCAGCTCCCATGTACATTGTGTGGAACAGCAGCTCCCGTGTACATTGTGCTGAACAGCAGCTCCCGTGTACATTGTGCTGAACAGCAGCTCCCGTGTGTATTCTGCTGAACAACAGCTCCCGTGTACATTGTGCTGAACAGCAGGTCCCGTGTACATTGTGCTGAACAGCAGCTCCCGTGTACATTGTGCAGAACAGCAGCTGCCGTGTACATTGTGCTGAAAAGCAGCTCCCGTGTACATTGAGCTGAACAGCAGCCCCCGTGTACATTGTGTCGAACAGCAGCACCCGTGCACATTGTGTCGAACAGCAGCTCCCGTGTACATTGTGCTGAACAGCAGCTCCCATGCACATTGTGCTGAAAAGCAGATCCCGTGTACATTGAACTGAAAAGCAGATCACGTGTACATTGTACAGAACGGCAGGTCCCGTGTACATCGTGCTGAACAGCAGGTCCCGTGTACATTGTGCTGAACAGCAGCTCCCGTGTACATTGTGCTGAACAGCAGCAACCGTGTACATTGTGCTGAACAGCAGCTCCCGTGTACATTGTGCTGAACAGTAGCTCTCGTGTACATTGCGCTGAACAGCAGCTCCCGTGTACATTGTGCTGAACAGCAGCTCCCGTGTGCATTGTGCTGAACAGTAGCTCCGTGTACATTGTGTCGAACAGCAGCTCCGTGAACAATGTGCTGAACAGCAGCTCCCATGTACATTGTGTCGAAAAGCAGGTCCCTTGTACATTGTGTCGAACAGCAGCTCCCTTGAGCATTGTGCTTAAAAGCAGCTCCCGTGTACATTGTGTCAAACAGCAGCTCCCATGTACATTGTGCAGAACAGCAGCTGCCGTGTACATTGTGCTGAAAAGCAGCTCCCGTGTACATTGAGCTGAACAGCAGCCCCCGTGTACATTGTGTCGAACAGCAGCACCCGTGCACATTGTGTCGAACAGCAGCTCCCGTGTACACCGTGTTGAACAGTAGCTCCCTTGATCATTGTGCTTAAAAGCAGCTCCCGTGTACATTGTGTCGAACAGCAGCTCCCGTGTACATTGTGTCGAACAGCTGCTCCCTTGTACATTGTGCTGAACAGCAGCTCCCGTGTACATTCTGCTGAACAGCAGCTCCCGTGTACATTGTGCCGAACAGCGTCAGCCGTGTACATTGTGCCGAACAGCAGCTCCCATGTACATTGTGCTGAACAGCAGCTCCCGTGTACATTGTGCTGAACAGCAGCTCCCGTGTATATTCTGCTGAACAGCAGCTACCGTGTACATTGTTTCGAAAAGAGTTCCCATGTACAATGTGCGGAACAGCAGCCCCGTGTACATTGTGCTGAACAGCAGCTCCCGTGTATATTGTGCTGAACAGCAGACCCGTGTACATTGTGCTGAAAAGCAGACCCGTGTACATTGTGTCGAACAGCAGCACCCGTGTACATTGTGCTGAACAGCAGCTGATGTGTACATTGTGCTGAACAGCAGGTCCCGTGTACATTGTGCTGAACAGCAGCTCCCGTGTACAATGTGCTGAACAGCAGCTCCCGTGTACATTGTGCTGAACAGCAGCTCACGTGTACATTGTGCTGAACAGCAGCTCCCGTGTACATTGTGCCGAACAGCGTCTCCCGTGTACATTGTGCCGAACAGCAGCTTCCATGTACATTGTGCTGAACAGCAGCTCCCGTGTACATTGTGCTGAAGAGCAGCTCCCGTGTATATTCTGCTGAACAGCAGCTACCGTGTACATTGTGTTGAAAAGAGCTCCCATGTACATTGTGTCGGACAGCAGCTCCCGTGTACATTGTGTCGAACAGCAGCTCCCGTGTACATTGTGCTGAACAGAAGCTCCCGTGTACATTGTGCGGAACAGCAGCTCCCGTGTACATTGTGCTGAACAGAAGCTCCCGTGTACATTGTGTCGAACAGCAGCTCCCGTGTACACTGTGCTGAACAGCAGTTCCCGTGTACATTGTGCTGGACAGCAGCTCCCGTGTACATTGTGTTGAACAGCAGCTCTCATGTACACTGTGTTGAAGAGTAGCTCCCGTGTACATTGTGTCGAACAGCAGCTCCCGTGTACATTGTGTCGAACAGCAGCTCCCGTGCACATTGTGTCGAACAGCAGCTCCCGTGTACATTGTGCTGAACTGCAGCTCCCGTGTGCATTGTGCTGAATAGCAGCTCCCGTGTACATTGTGCTGAACAGGAGCTCCCCTGTACATTGTGCTGAACAGCAGCTCCCTTGTACATTGTACTGAACAGAAACTCCAGTGTACATTGTGTTGAAAAGCAGCTACCGTGAACATTGTGCTGAACAGCAGCTCCCGTGCACATTGAGCTGAACAGCAGCCCCCGTGTACATTGTGTCGAACAGCAGCTCCCGTGTATATTCTGTCGAACAGCAGCTCCCGAGTACATTGTGCTGAACTGCAGCTCCCGTGTGCATTGTGCTGAATAGCAGCTCCCGTGTACATTGTGCTGAACAGGAGCTCCCCTGTACATTGTGCTGAACAGCAGCTCCCTTGTACATTGTGCTGAACGGCAGCTCCTGTGTACATTGTGCTGAACAGCAGCTCCCGTGTACATTGTGCTGAACAGTAGCTCTCGTGTACATTGCGCTGAACAGCAGCTCCCGTGTACATTGTGCTGAACAGCAGCTCCCGTGTGCATTGTGCTGAACAGCAGCTCCCGTGTACATTGTTTCGAACAGCAGGTCCCTTGTACATTGTGCTGAGCAGCAGCTCCTGTGTACATTGTGCTGAACAGCAGCTCCAGTGTATATTCTGATGAAAATCAGCTCCCGTGTACATTGTGCCGAACAGCAGCTCCCATGTACATTGTGCTGAACAGCAGCTCCCGTGTATATTCTGCTGAACAGCAGCTACCATGTACATTGTGTCGAAAAGAGCTCCCATGTGCAATGTGCGGAACAGCAGCACCCGTGTACATTGTACTGAACAGAAGCTCCCGTGTACATTGTACTGAACAGCAGCTCCCATGTACATTGTGCTGAACAGCAGCTCCCGTGTACATTGTGCTGAACAGCAGCTCCCGTGTATATTCTGCTGAACAGCAGCTACCATGTACATTGTGTCGAAAAGAGCTCCCATGTGCAATGTGCGGAACAGCAGCACCCGTGTACATTGTACTGAACAGAAGCTCCCGTGTACATTGTGTCGAACAGCAGCTCCCGTGTACATTGTGCTGAACAGCAGCTCCCGTGTACATTGTGCTGAACAGCAGCTCAGGTGTACATTGTGCTGATCAGCAGCTCCCGTGCACATTGTGTGGAACAGCAACTCCTGGGTACATCGTGATGAACAGCAGCTCCCGTGTACATAGTGCTGAACAGCAGCTCCGTGTACATTGTGTCGAACAGCAGCTCTGTTTATATTGTGCTGAACAGCAGCTCCCATGTACATCGTATCGAACAGCAGCTCCCGTGTACATTGCGTCGAACAGCTGCTCCCGTGAACATTTTGTCGAACAGCAGCTCCTGTGTACATTGTGCTGAACAGCAGCTCCCGTGTACATTGTGCTGAACAGTAACTCCTGTGTATATTCTGCTGAACAGCAGCTCCCATGTTCATTGTGCTGAGCAGCAGCTCCCGTGTATATTCTGCTGAACAGCAGCTCCCGTGTACATTGTGTCGAACAGCAGCTCCCTTGTACATTGTGTCGGACAGCAGCTCCCTTGTACATTGTGTTGAACAGCAGCTCCCGTGTACATTGTGCTGAACAGCAGGTCCCGTGTACATTGTACTGAACAGCAGCTCCCGTGTACATTGTGCTGAACAGCAGCTCCCGTGTACAATGTGCTGAACTGCAGCTCCCGTGTACAATGTGCTGAACTGCAGCTCCCATGTACAATGTGCTGAACAGCAGCTCCCGTGTACGTTGTGCGGAACAGAAGCTCCCGTGTACATTGTGCTGAACAGCAGCCCCCGTGTACATTCTACTGAACAGAAGCTCCCGTGTACATTGTGCTGAACAGCAGCTCCCGTTTACATTGTACTGAACAGAAACTCCCGTGTACATTGTGTGGAACAGCAGCTCCTGAGTACACTGTGTTGAATAGCAGCTCCCGTGTACATTCAGCTGAACAGTAGCCCCCGTGTACATTGTGTCGAACAGCAGCTCCCGTGTACATTGTGTCAAAGAGCAGCTCCCGTGTACATTGTGCTGAACTGCAGCTCCCGTGTGCATCGTGCTGAATAGCAGCTCCCGTGTACATTGTGCTGAACAGCAGACCCGTGTACATTGTGTCGAACAGCAGCTTCCGTGTACATTGTGCTAAACAGCAGCTGACGTGTACATTGTGCTGAACAGCAGCTCCCGTGTACATTGTGTCGAACAGCAGCTCCCATGTACATTTTGCTGAACAGCAGCTCCCGTGTACATTGTGCTGAACAGCAGCTCCCGTGTACATTGTTTCGAACAGCAGCTCCCTTGTACATTGTGTGGTACAGCAGCTCCCGTGTACATTGTGTCGAACAGCAGCACCCGTGTACATTGTGTCGAACAGTAGCTCCCGTGTACATTGTGCTGAACAGCAGCTCCCATGTACATTGTGTCGAACAGCAGCACCCGTGTACATTGTGCTGAACAGCAGCTGATGTGTACATTGTGCTGAACAGCAGGTCCCGTGTACATTGTGCTGAACAGCAGCTCCCGTGTACAATGTGCTGAACAGCAGCTCCCGTGTACATTGTGCTGAACAGCAGCTCACGTGTACATTGTGCTGAACAGCAGCTCCCGTGTACATTGTGCCGAACAGCGTCTCCCGTGTACATTGTGCCGAACAGCAGCTTCCATGTACATTGTGCTGAACAGCAGCTCCCGTGTACATTGTGCTGAAGAGCAGCTCCCGTGTATATTCTGCTGAACAGCAGCTACCGTGTACATTGTGTTGAAAAGAGCTCCCATGTACATTGTGTCGGACAGCAGCTCCCGTGTACATTGTGTCGAACAGCAGCTCCCGTGTACATTGTGCTGAACAGAAGCTCCCGTGTACATTGTGTCGAACAGCAGCTCCCGTGTACACTGTGCTGAACAGCAGTTCCCGTGTACATTGTGCTGGACAGCAGCTCCCGTGTACATTGTGTTGAACAGCAGCTCTCATGTACACTGTGTTGAAGAGTAGCTCCCGTGTACATTGTGTCGAACAGCAGCTCCCGTGTACATTGTGTCGAACAGCAGCTCCCGTGCACATTGTGTCGAACAGCAGCTCCCGTGTACATTGTGCTGAACTGCAGCTCCCGTGTGCATTGTGCTGAATAGCAGCTCCTGTGTACATTGTGCTGAACAGGAGCTCCCCTGTACATTGTGCTGAACAGCAGCTCCCTTGTACATTGTACTGAACAGAAACTCCAGTGTACATTGTGTTGAAAAGCAGCTACCGTGAACATTGTGCTGAACAGCAGCTCCCGTGCACATTGAGCTGAACAGCAGCCCCCGTGTACATTGTGTCGAACAGCAGCTCCCGTGTATATTCTGTCGAACAGCAGCTCCCGAGTACATTGTGCTGATCTGCAGCTCCCGTGTGCATTGTGCTGAATAGCAGCTCCCGTGTACATTGTGCTGAACAGGAGCTCCCCTGTACATTGTGCTGAACAGCAGCTCCCTTGTACATTGTGCTGAACGGCAGCTCCTGTGTACATTGTGCTGAACAGCAGCTCCCGTGTACATTGTGCTGAACAGTAGCTCTCGTGTACATTGCGCTGAACAGCAGCTCCCGTGTACATTGTGCTGAACAGCAGCTCCCGTGTGCATTGTGCTGAACAGCAGCTCCCGTGTACATTGTTTCGAACAGCAGGTCCCTTGTACATTGTGCTGAGCAGCAGCTCCTGTGTACATTGTGCTGAACAGCAGCTCCAGTGTATATTCTGATGAAAATCAGCTCCCGTGTACATTGTGCCGAACAGCAGCTCCCATGTACATTGTGCTGAACAGCAGCTCCCGTGTATATTCTGCTGAACAGCAGCTACCATGTACATTGTGTCGAAAAGAGCTCCCATGTGCAATGTGCGGAACAGCAGCACCCGTGTACATTGTACTGAACAGAAGCTCCCGTGTACATTGTACTGAACAGCAGCTCCCATGTACATTGTGCTGAACAGCAGCTCCCGTGTACATTGTGCTGAACAGCAGCTCCCGTGTATATTCTGCTGAACAGCAGCTACCATGTACATTGTGTCGAAAAGAGCTCCCATGTGCAATGTGCGGAACAGCAGCACCCGTGTACATTGTACTGAACAGAAGCTCCCGTGTACATTGTGTCGAACAGCAGCTCCCGTGTACATTGTGCTGAACAGCAGCTCCCGTGTACATTGTGCTGAACAGCAGCTCAGGTGTACATTGTGCTGATCAGCAGCTCCCGTGCACATTGTGTGGAACAGCAACTCCTGGGTACATCGTGATGAACAGCAGCTCCCGTGTACATAGTGCTGAACAGCAGCTCCGTGTACATTGTGTCGAACAGCAACTCTGTTTATATTGTGCTGAACAGCAGCTCCCATGTACATCGTATCGAACAGCAGCTCCCGTGTACATTGCGTCGAACAGCTGCTCCCGTGAACATTTTGTCGAACAGCAGCTCCTGTGTACATTGTGCTGAACAGCAGCTCCCGTGTACATTGTGCTGAACAGTAAATCCTGTGTATATTCTGCTGAACAGCAGCTCCCATGTTCATTGTGCTGAGCAGCAGCTCCCGTGTATATTCTGCTGAACAGCAGCTCCCGTGTACATTGTGTCGAACAGCAGCTCCCTTGTACATTGTGTCGGACAGCAGCTCCCTTGTACATTGTGTTGAACAGCAGCTCCCGTGTACATTGTGCTGAACAGCAGGTCCCGTGTACATTGTACTGAACAGCAGCTCCCGTGTACATTGTGCTGAACAGCAGCTCCCGTGTACAATGTGCTGAACTGCAGCTCCCGTGTACAATGTGCTGAACTGCAGCTCCCATGTACAATGTGCTGAACAGCAGCTCCCGTGTACGTTGTGCGGAACAGAAGCTCCCGTGTACATTGTGCTGAACAGCAGCCCCCGTGTACATTCTACTGAACAGAAGCTCCCGTGTACATTGTGCTGAACAGCAGCTCCCGTTTACATTGTACTGAACAGAAACTCCCGTGTACATTCAGCTGAACAGTAGCCCCCGTGTACATTGTGTCGAACAGCAGCTCCCGTGTACATTGTGTCAAAGAGCAGCTCCCGTGTACATTGTGCTGAACTGCAGCTCCCGTGTGCATCGTGCTGAATAGCAGCTCCCGTGTACATTGTGCTGAACAGCAGACCCGTGTACATTGTGTCGAACAGCAGCTTCCGTGTACATTGTGCTAAACAGCAGCTGACGTGTACATTGTGCTGAACAGCAGCTCCCGTGTACATTGTGTCGAACAGCAGCTCCCATGTACATTTTGCTGAACAGCAGCTCCCGTGTACATTGTGCTGAACAGCAGCTCCCGTGTACATTGTTTCGAACAGCAGCTCCCTTGTACATTGTGTGGTACAGCAGCTCCCGTGTACATTGTGTCGAACAGCAGCACCCGTGTACATTGTGTCGAACAGTAGCTCCCGTGTACATTGTGCTGAACAGCAGCTCCCATGTACATTGTGCTGAACAGCAGCTCCCGTGTACATTGTGCTGAACAGCAGCTCCCGTGTACATTGTATCGATCAGCAGTTCCCGTGTCCATTGTGCTGAACAGCAGCCCCCGTGTACATTGTGTCAAACAGCAGGTCCGGCATCCATTGTGCTGAACAGCAGCCCCTGTGTACATTGTGCTGAACAGCAGCTCCCGTGTACATTGTGCAGAACAGGAGCTCCTGTGTACATTGCGTGGAACAGCAGCTCCCGTGTACATTGTGTGGAACAGCAGCTCCCGTGTACATTGTGTGGAACAGCAGCTCCCGTGTACATTGTGCTGAACAGCAGCCCTTGTATATATTCTGCTGAACAGCAGGTCCCGTGTACATTGTGCAGAACAGGAGCTCCCGTGTACATTGCGTGGAACAGCAGTTCCGGTGTACATTGTGCTGAACAGCAGCTCCCGTGTACATTGTGTGGAACAGCAGCTCCCGTGCACATTGAGTCGGACAGCTGCACCGTTGTACATTGTGCTGAACAGCAGCTCCCGTGTACATCGTGTGAACAGCAACTCCCGTGTACATTGTGTCAAACAGCAGCTCCCGTGTACATTGCGTCGAACAGCTGCTCGCGTGAACATTGTGTCGAACAGCAACTCCTGGGTACATTGTGCTGAACAGCAGCTCCCTTGTACATAGTGCTGAACAGCAGCTCCGTGTACATTGTGTCGAACAGCAGCTCTGTTTAAATAGTGCTGAACAGCAGCTCCCATGTACATCGTGTCGAACAGCAGCGCCCGTGTACATTGTGTCGAACAGCTGCTCCCGTTAACATTGTGCCGAACAGCAGCTCCCATGTACATTGTGCTGAACAGCAGCTCCTGTGTATATTCTGCTGAACAGCAGCTCCCATGTTCATGGTGCTGAGCAGCAACTCCCGTGTATATTCTGCTGAACAGCAGCTCCCCTGTGCATTGTGTCGAACAGCAGCTCCCTTGTACACTGTGTCGGACAGGAGCTCCCTTGTACATTGTG
The DNA here is from genome assembly GCF_964194155.1 of Cetorhinus maximus. Classification (NCBI taxonomy): domain Eukaryota; kingdom Metazoa; phylum Chordata; class Chondrichthyes; order Lamniformes; family Cetorhinidae; genus Cetorhinus; species Cetorhinus maximus. The sequence continues at coordinate 11,993,354 of NC_135898.1, read as the reverse complement.
TTGATCAGCAGCTCCCGTGTACATTGTGCTGAACAGCAGGTCCCGTGTACATTTTACTGAACAGTAGCTCCCGCGTACATTGTGCTGAACAGCAGCTCCCGTGTACAATGTGCTGAACAGCAGCTCCCGTGTACATTGTGCTGAACAGCAGCTCCCGTGTACATTGTGCAGAACAGCAGCTGCCGTGTACATTGTGCGGAACAGCAGCTCCCGTGTACATTGTGCTGAACAGCAGCTCCCGTGTACATTGTGCTGAACAGCAGCTCCCGTGTACATTGTGCTGAACAGCAGCTCCCGAGTACATTGTGTTGAAAAGCAGCTACCGTGAACATTGTGCTGAACAGCAGCTCCCGTGCACATTGAGCTGAACAGCAGCCCCCGTGTACATTGTGTCGAACAGCAGCTCCCGTGTACATTGTGCTGAACAGCAGTTCCCGTGTACATTGTGCTGAACAGCAGCTCCCGTGTACATTGTGTTGAACAGCAGCTCTCATGTACATTGTGTTGAAGAGTAGCTCCCGTGTACATTGTGTCGAACAGCAGCTCCCGTGTACATTGTGTCGAACAGCAGCTCCCGTGTACATTGTGCTGAACAGCAGCTTCCGTGTGCATTGTGTCGAACAGCAGCTACCGTGTACATTGTGCTGAACAGAAGCTCCCGTGTACATTGTGCTGAACAGCAGACCCGTGTACATTGTGCAGAACAGCAGCTCCCGTGTACATTGTGTTGAACAGCAGCTCCCGTGTACATTGTGCTGAACAGCAGCTCCAGTGTACATTCTGCTGAACAGCAACTCCCGTGTACATTGTCTGGAATAGCAGCTCCCGTGTACATTGTGCTGAACAGCAGCCCTTGTATATATTCTGCTGAACAGCAGGTCCCGTGTACATTGTGCTGAACAGCAGGTCCTGTGTACATTGTGCTGAACAGCAAGTCCCGTGTACACTGTGCTGAACAGCAGCTCCCGTGTACATTGTGTCGAACAGCAGCTCCTGTGTACATTGTGCTGAACAGCAGCTGCCGTGTACATTGTGCTGAACAGCAGCTCCCGTGTAAATTGTGCTGAACAGCAACTTCCGTGTACATTGTGCTGAACAGCAGCTCCCGTGGACATTGTGCTGAACAGCAGCTCCCGTGTACATTGTGCTGAACAGCAGCTCCCGTGTACGTTGTGCTGAACAGCAGCTCCCGTGTACATTGTGTGGAACAGCAGCTCCCGTGCACATTGTGTCGGACAGCTGCACCGTTGTACATTGTGCTGAACTGCAGCTCCCGTGTACATCGTGTCGAAAAGCAACTCCCGTGTACATTGTGTCAAACAGCAGCTCCCGTGTACATTGCGTCGAACAGCTGCTCGCGTGAACATTGTGTCGAACAGCAACTCCTGGGTACATTGTGCTGAACAGCAGCTCCCTTGTACATAGTGCTGAACAGCAGCTTCGTGTACATTTTGTCGAACAGCAGCTCTGTTTAAATAGTGCTGAACAGCAGCTCCCATGTACATCGTGTCGAACAGCAGCAACCGTGTACATTGCGTCGAACAGCTGCTCCCGTGAACATTGTGTCGAACAGCAGCTCCCATGTACATTGTGCTGAACAGCAGCTCCTGTGTATATTCTGCTGAACAGCAGCTCCCGTGTACATTGTGTCGAACAGCAGCACCCGTGTACATTGTGTCGAACAGTAGCTCCCGTGTACATTGTGCTGAACAGCAGCTCCCATGTACATTGTGCTGAACAGCAGCTCCCGTGTACATTGTGCTGAACAGCAGCTCCCGTGTACATTGTGTCGATCAGCAGTTCCCGTGTCCATTGTGCTGAACAGCAGCCCCCGTGTACATTGTGTCAAACAGCAGGTCCGGCGTCCATTGTGCTGAACAGCAGCCCCTGTGTACATTGTGCTGAACAGCAGCTCCCGTGTACATTGTGCAGAACAGGAGCTCCCGTGTACATTGCGTGGAACAGCAGTTCCTGTGTACATTGTGCTGAACAGCAGCTCCCGTGTACATTGTGCTGAACAGCAGCTCCCGTGTACATTGTGTGGAACAGCAGCTCCCGTGTACATTGTGCTGAACAGCAGCCCTTGTATATATTCTGCTGAACAGCAGGTCCCGTGTACATTGTGCAGAACAGGAGCTCCCGTGTACATTGCGTGGAACAGCAGTTCCGGTGTACATTGTGCTGAACAGCAGCTCCCGTGTACATTGTGCTCAACAGCAGCTCCCGTGTACATTGTGTGGAACAGCATCTCCCGTGCACAATGTGTCGGACAGCTGCACCGTTGTACATTGTGCTGAACAGCAGCTCCCGTGTACATCGTGTCGAACAGCAACTCCCGTGCACATTGTGTCAAACAGCAACTCCCGTGTACATTGCGTCGAACAGCTGGTCGCGTGAACATTGTGTCGAACAGCAACTCCTGTGTACATAGTGCTGAACAGCAGCTCCGTGTACATTGTGTCGAACAGCAGCTCTGTTTAAATAGTGCTGAACAGCAGCTCCCATGTACATCGTGTCGAAAAGCAGCGCCCGTGTACATTGCGTCGAACAGCTGCTCCCGTGAACATTGTGTCGAACAGCAGCTCCCATGTTCATGGTGCTGAGCAGCAACTCCCGTGTATATTCTGCTGAACAGCAGCTCCCCTGTGCATTGTGTCGAACAGCAGCTCCCTTGTACACTGTGTCGGACAGGAGTTCCCTTGTACATTGTGTTGATCCGCAGCTCCCGTGTACATTGTGCTGAACAGCAGGTCCCGTGTACATTTTACTGAACAGTAGCTCCCGCGTACATTGTGCTGAACAGCAGCTCCCGTGTACAATGTGCTGAACAGCAGCTCCCGTGTACATTGTGCTGAAGAGCAGCTCCCGTGTACATTGTGCAGAACAGCAGCTGCCGTGTACATTGTGCGGAACAGCAGCTCCCGTGCACATTGTGCTGAACAGCAGCTCCCGTGTACATTGTGCTGAACAGCAGCTCCCGTGTACATTGCTGAAAAGCAGCCCCCATGTACATTGTACTGAACAGCAGCTCCCGTGTACATTGTGCTGAACAGCAGCTCCCGTGTACATTGCACTGAACAGAAACTCCCGTGTACATTGTGTAGAACAGCAGCTCCTGAGTACATTGTGTTGAAAAGCAGCTACCGTGAACATTGTGCTGAACAGCAGCTCCCGTGTGCATTGTGTCGAACAGCAGCTCCCGTGTACATTGTGCTGAACAGCAGTTCCCGTGTACATTGTGCTGAACAGCAGCTCCCGTGTACATTGTGTTGAACAGCAGCTCTCATGTACATTGTGTTGAAGAGTAGCTCCCGTGTACATTGTGTCGAACAGCAGCTCCCGCGTACATTGTGCCGAACAGCAGCTCCCGTGCACATTGTATAGAACAGGATCTACCGTGTACATTGTGCTGAACAGCAGCTCCCGTGTGCATTGTGTCGAACAGCAGCTACCGTGTACATTGTGCTGAACAGAAGCTCCCGTGTACATTGTGCTGAACAGCAGACCCGTGTACATTGTTCAGAACAGCAGCTCCCGTGTACATTGTGTTGAACAGCAGCTCCCGTGTACATTGTGCTGAACAGCAGCTCCCGTGTACATTGTGCTGAACTGCAGCTCCCGTGTACATTGTGTGGAATAGCAGCTCCCGTGTACATTGTGCTGAACAGCAGCCCTTGTATATGTTCTGCTGAACAGCAGGTCCCGTGTACATTGTGCTGAACAGCAGGTCCTGTGTACATTGTGCTGAACAGCAAGTCCCGTGTACACTGTGCTGAACAGCAGATCCCATGTACATTGTGTCGAACAGCAGCTCCTGTGTACATTGTGCTGAACAGCAGCTGCCGTGTACATTGTGCTGAACAGCAGCTCCCATGTAAATTGTGCTGAACAGCAACTTCCATGTACATTGTGCTGAACAGCAGCTCCCGTGGACATTGTGCTGAACAGCAGCTCCCGTGTACATTGGGCTGAACAGCAGCTCCCGTGTACATTGTGTCGAACAGCAGCTGCCGTGTACATTGTGCTGAAAAGCAGCTGCCGTGTACATTGTGCTGAACAGCAGCTCCCGTGTACATTGTGTTGACCAGCAGCTCCCGTGGACATTGTGCTGAACAGCAGCTCCAGTGTATATTCTGCTGAACAGCAGCTCCGGTGTACATTGTGATGAACAGCAGCTCCCGTGTACATTGTGCTGAACAGCAGCTCCCGTGTACATTGTGCTGAACAGCAGCTCCAGTGTATATTCTGCTGAACAGCAGCTCCCGTGTACGTTGTGCTGAACAGCAGCGCCCGAGTACATTGTGTCCAACAGCAGCTCCCGTGTACATTGTGCTGAACAGCAGCCCCTGTGTACATTGTGCTGAACAGCAGCTCCCGTGTACATTGTGCAGAACAGGATCTCCCGTGTACATTGCGTGGAACAGCAGTTCCTGTGTACATTGTGCTGAACAGCAGCTCCCGTGTACATTGTGCTGAACAGCAACTCCCGTGTACATTGTGTGGAACAGCAGCTCCCGTGTACATTGTGCTGAACAGCAGCCCTTGTATATATTCTGCTGAACAGCAGGTCCCGTGTACATTGTGCAGAACAGGAGCTCCCGTGTACATTGCGTGGAACAGCAGTTCCGGTGTACATTGTGCTGAACAGCAGCTCCCGTGTACATTGTGCTGAACAGCAGCTCCCGTGTACATTGTGTGGAACAGCAGCTCCCGTGCACATTGTGTCGGACAGCTGCACCGTTGTACATTGTGCTGAGCAGCAGCTCCCGTGTACATCGTGTCGAACAGCAACTCCCGTGTACATTGCGTCGAACAGCTGCTCGCGTGAATATTGTGTCGAACAGCAGCTCCTGTGTACATTGTGCTGAACAGCAGCTCCTGTGTACATTGTGCTGAACAGCAGCTCCCGTGTATATTCTGCTGAACAGCAGCTCCCGTGTTCATTGTGTCGAACAGCAGCTCCCGTGTACATCGTGTCGAACAGAAGCTCCCGTGTACATTGTGTCGAACAGCTGATCCCGTGAACATTGTGTCGAACAGCAGCCCCTGTGTACGTTGTGCTGAACAGCATCTCCCGTGTATATTCTGCTGAACATCAGCTCCCGTGTTCATTGTGCTGAGCAGCAGCTCCCGTGTATATTCTGATGAATAGCAGCTCCCGTGTACATTGTGTCAAACAGCAGCTCCCGTGTACATTGTGCTGAACATCAGTTCCCGTGTACATTGTGTTGAAGAGTAGCTCCCGTGTACAATGTGTCGAACAGCAGCTCCTGTGTACATTGTGTCGAACAGCAGCTCCCGTGTACATTGTGCTGAACAGCAGCTCCCGTGCACAATGTGCTGCACCGCAGACCCATGTACATTGTGCTGAACAGCAGCTCCCGTGTACATTGTGCTGAACAGCAGTTCCCGTGTACATTGTGCTGAACAGCAGCTCCCGTGTACATTGTGTTGAACAGCAGCTCTCATGTACATTGTGTTGAAGAGTAGCTCCCCTGTACATTGTGTCGAACAGCAGCTCCCGTGTACATTGTGTCGAACAGCAGCTCCCGTGTACATTGTGCTGAACAGCAGCTCCCGTGTGCATTGTGTCGAACAGCAGCTACCGTGTACATTGTGCTGAACAGAAGCTCCCGTGTACATTGTGCTGAACAGCAGACCCGTGTACATTGTGCAGAACAGCAGCTCCCGTGTACATTGTGTTGAACAGCAGCTCCCGTGTACATTGTGCTGAACAGCAGCTCCAGTGTACATTCTGCTGAACAGCAACTCCCGTGTACATTGTCTGGAATAGCAGCTCCCGTGTACATTGTGCTGAACAGCAGCCCTTGTATATATTCTGCTGAACAGCAGGTCCCGTGTACATTGTGCTGAACAGCAGGTCCTGTGTACATTGTGCTGAACAGCAAGTCCCGTGTACACTGTGCTGAACAGCAGCTCCCGTGTACATTGTGTCGAACAGCAGCTCCTGTGTACATTGTGCTGAACAGCAGCTGCCGTGTACATTGTGCTGAACAGCAGCTTCCGTGTACATTGTGCTGAACAGCAGCTCCCGTGGACATTGTGCTGAACAGCAGCTCCCGTGTACATTGTGCTGAACAGCAGCTCCCGTGTACATTGTGTGGAACAGCAGCTCCCGTGCACATTGTGTCGGACAGCTGCACCGTTGTACATTGTGCTGAACAGCAGCTCCCGTGTCCATCGTGTCGAAAAGCAACTCCCGTGTACATTGTGTCAAACAGCAGCTCCCGTGTACATTGCGTCGAACAGCTGCTCGCGTGAACATTGTGTCGAACAGCAACTCCTGGGTACATTGTGCTGAACAGCAGCTCCCTTGTACATAGTGCTGAACAGCAGCTTCGTGTACATTGTGTCGAACAGCAGCTCTGTTTAAATAGTGCTGAACAGCAGCTCCCATGTACATCGTGTCGAACAGCAGCAACCGTGTACATTGCGTCGAACAGCTGCTCCCGTGAACATTGTGTCGAACAGCAGCTCCCATGTACATTGTGCTGAACAGCAGCTCCTGTGTATATTCTGCTGAACAGCAGCTCCCGTGTACATTGTGTCGAACAGCAGCACCCGTGTACATTGTGTCGAACAGTAGCTCCCGTGTACATTGTGCTGAACAGCAGCTCCCATGTACATTGTGCTGAACAGCAGCTCCCGTGTACATTGTGCTGAACAGCAGCTCCCGTGTACATTGTGTCGATCAGCAGTTCCCGTGTCCATTGTGCTGAACAGCAGCCCCCGTGTACATTGTGTCAAACAGCAGGTCCGGCATCCATTGTGCTGAACAGCAGCCCCTGTGTACATTGTGCTGAACAGCAGCTCCCGTGTACATTGTGCAGAACAGGAGCTCCCGTGTACATTGCGTGGAACAGCAGTTCCTGTGTACATTGTGCTGAACAGCAGCTCCCGTGTACATTGTGCTGAACAGCAGCTCCCGTGTACATTGTGTGGAACAGCAGCTCCCGTGTACATTGTGCTGAACAGCAGCCCTTGTATATATTCTGCTGAACAGCAGGTCCCGTGTACATTGTGCAGAACAGGAGCTCCCGTGTACATTGCGTGGAACAGCAGTTCCGGTGTACATTGTGCTGAACAGCAGCTCCCGTGTACATTGTGCTCAACAGCAGCTCCCGTGTACATTGTGTGGAACAGCATCTCCCGTGCACAATGTGTCGGACAGCTGCACCGTTGTACATTGTGCTGAACAGCAGCTCCCGTGTACATCGTATCGAACAGCAACTCCCGTGCACATTGTGTCAAACAGCAACTCCCGTGTACATTGCGTCGAACAGCTGGTCGCGTGAACATTGTGTCGAACAGCAACTCCTGTGTACATAGTGCTGAACAGCAGCTCCGTGTACATTGTGTCGAACAGCAGCTCTGTTTAAATAGTGCTGAACAGCAGCTCCCATGTACATCGTGTCGAAAAGCAGCGCCCGTGTACATTGCGTCGAACAGCTGCTCCCGTGAACATTGTGTCGAACAGCAGCTCCCATGTTCATGGTGCTGAGCAGCAACTCCCGTGTATATTCTGCTGAACAGCAGCTCCCCTGTGCATTGTGTCGAACAGCAGCTCCCTTGTACACTGTGTCGGACAGGAGTTCCCTTGTACATTGTGTTGATCCGCAGCTCCCGTGTACATTGTGCTGAACAGCAGGTCCCGTGTACATTTTACTGAACAGTAGCTCCCGCGTACATTGTGCTGAACAGCAGCTCCCGTGTACAATGTGCTGAACAGCAGCTCCCGTGTACATTGTGCTGAAGAGCAGCTCCCGTGTACATTGTGCAGAACAGCAGCTGCCGTGTACATTGTGCGGAACAGCAGCTCCCGTGCACATTGTGCTGAACAGCAGCTCCCGTGTACATTGTGCTGAACAGCAGCTCCCGTGTACATTGCTGAAAAGCAGCCCCCATGTACATTGTACTGAACAGCAGCTCCCGTGTACATTGTGCTGAACAGCAGCTCCCGTGTACATTGCACTGAACAGAAACTCCCGTGTACATTGTGTAGAACAGCAGCTCCTGAGTACATTGTGTTGAAAAGCAGCTACCGTGAACATTGTGCTGAACAGCAGCTCCCGTGTGCATTGTGTCGAACAGCAGCTCCCGTGTACATTGTGCTGAACAGCAGTTCCCGTGTACATTGTGCTGAACAGCAGCTCCCGTGTACATTGTGTTGAACAGCAGCTCTCATGTACATTGTGTTGAAGAGTAGCTCCCGTGTACATTGTGTCGAACAGCAGCTCCCGCGTACATTGTGCCGAACAGCAGCTCCCGTGCACATTGTATAGAACAGGATCTACCGTGTACATTGTGCTGAACAGCAGCTCCCGTGTGCATTGTGTCGAACAGCAGCTACCGTGTACATTGTGCTGAACAGAAGCTCCCGTGTACATTGTGCTGAACAGCAGACCCGTGTACATTGTTCAGAACAGCAGCTCCCGTGTACATTGTGTTGAACAGCAGCTCCCGTGTACATTGTGCTGAACAGCAGCTCCTGTGTACATTGTGCTGAACTGCAGCTCCCGTGTACATTGTGTGGAATAGCAGCTCCCGTGTACATTGTGCTGAACAGCAGCCCTTGTATATGTTCTGCTGAACAGCAGGTCCCGTGTACATTGTGCTGAACAGCAGGTCCTGTGTACATTGTGCTGAACAGCAAGTCCCGTGTACACTGTGCTGAACAGCAGATCCCATGTACATTGTGTCGAACAGCAGCTCCTGTGTACATTGTGCTGAACAGCAGCTCTCGTGTACATTGTGCTGAACAGCAGCTCCCGTGGACATTGTGCTGAACAGCAGCTCCCGTGTACATTGGGCTGAACAGCAGCTCCCGTGTACATTGTGTCGAACAGCAGCTGCCGTGTACATTGTGCTGAAAAGCAGCTGCCGTGTACATTGTGCTGAACAGCAGCTCCCGTGTACATTGTGTTGACCAGCAGCTCCCGTGGACATTGTGCTGAACAGCAGCTCCAGTGTATATTCTGCTGAACAGCAGCTCCGGTGTACATTGTGATGAACAGCAGCTCCCGTGTACATTGTGCTGAACAGCAGCTCCCGTGTACATTGTGCTGAACAGCAGCTCCAGTGTATATTCTGCTGAACAGCAGCTCCCGTGTACATTGTGCTGAACAGCAGCTCCCGTGTACGTTGTGCTGAACAGCAGCGCCCGAGTACATTGTGTCCAACAGCAGCTCCCGTGTACATTGTGCTGAACAGCAGCTCCCGTGTACGTTGTGCTGAACAGCAGCGCCCGAGTACATTGTGTCCAACAGCAGCTCCCGTGTACATTGTGCTGAACAGCAGCCCCTGTGTACATTGTGCTGAACAGCAGCTCCCGTGTACATTGTGCTGAACAGCAGACCCGTGTACATTGTGTGGAATAGCAGCTCCCGTGTACATTGTGCTGAACAGCAGCCCTTGTATATGTTCTGCTGAACAGCAGGTCCCGTGTACATTGTGCTGAACAGCAGGTCCTGTGTACATTGTGCTGAACAGCAAGTCCCGTGTACATTGTGTCGAACAGCAGCTCCTGTGTACATTGTGCTGAACAGCAGCTCTCGTGTACATTGTGCTGAACAGCAGATCCCATGTACATTGTGTCGAACAGCAGCTCCTGTGTACATTGTGCTGAACAGCAGCTCTCGTGTACATTGTGCTGAACAGCAGCTCCCGTGGACATTGTGCTGAACAGCAGCTCCCGTGTACATTGGGCTGAACAGCAGCTCCCGTGTACATTGTGTCGAACAGCAGCTGCCGTGTACATTGTGCTGAAAAGCAGCTGCCGTGTACATTGTGCTGAACAGCAGCTCCCGTGTACATTGTGTTGACCAGCAGCTCCCGTGGACATTGTGCTGAACAGCAGCTCCAGTGTATATTCTGCTGAACAGCAGCTCCGGTGTACATTGTGATGAACAGCAGCTCCCGTGTACATTGTGCTGAACAGCAGCTCCCGTGTACATTGTGCTGAACAGCAGCTCCAGTGTATATTCTGCTGAACAGCAGCTCCCGTGTACATTGTGCTGAACAGCAGCTCCCGTGTACGTTGTGCTGAACAGCAGCGCCCGAGTACATTGTGTCCAACAGCAGCTCCCGTGTACATTGTGCTGAACAGCAGCTCCCGTGTACGTTGTGCTGAACAGCAGCTCCCGTGTACATTGTGCTGAACAGCAGCTCCCATGTACATTGTGCTGAACAGCAGCCCCTGTGTACATTGTGCTGAACAGCAGCTCCCGTGTACATTGTGCAGAACAGGATCTCCCGTGTACATTGCGTGGAACAGCAGTTCCTGTGTACATTGTGCTGAACAGCAGCTCCCGTGTACATTGTGCTGAACAGCAACTCCCGTGTACATTGTGTGGAACAGCAGCTCCCGTGTACATTGTGCTGAACAGCAGCCCTTGTATATATTCTGCTGAACAGCAGGTCCCGTGTACATTGTGCAGAACAGGAGCTCCCGTGTACATTGCGTGGAACAGCAGTTCCGGTGTACATTGTGCTGAACAGCAGCTCCCGTGTACATTGTGCTGAACAGCAGCTCCCGTGTACATTGTGTGGAACAGCAGCTCCCGTGCACATTGTGTCGGACAGCTGCACCGTTGTACATTGTGCTGAGCAGCAGCTCCCGTGTACATCGTGTCGAACAGCAACTCCCGTGTACATTGCGTCGAACAGCTGCTCGCGTGAATATTGTGTCGAACAGCAGCTCCTGTGTACATTGTGCTGAACAGCAGCTCCTGTGTACATTGTGCTGAACAGCAGCTCCCGTGTATATTCTGCTGAACATCAGCTCCCGTGTTCATTGTGCTGAGCAGCAGCTCCCGTGTATATTCTGATGAATAGCAGCTCCCGTGTACATTGTGTCAAACAGCAGCTCCCGTGTACATTGTGCTGAACATCAGTTCCCGTGTACATTGTGTTGAAGAGTAGCTCCCGTGTACAATGTGTCGAACAGCAGCTCCTGTGTACATTGTGTCGAACAGCAGCTCCCGTGTACATTGTGCTGAACAGCAGCTCCCGTGCACAATGTGCTGCACCGCAGACCCATGTACATTGTGCTGAACAGCAGCTCCCGTGTACATTGTGTCGAACAGCAGCTCCCGTGTACATTGTGTCGAACAGCAGCTCCCGTGTACATTGTGTCGAAAGCAGCTCCCGTGTACATTGTGTCGAGCAGCAGCTCACGTGTACGTTGTGTCGAACAGCAGCTCCCGTGTACATTGTGTCGAAAGCAGCTCCCGTGTACATTGTGTCGAGCAGCAGCTCCCGTGTACATTGACCTGAAAAGCAGCTACCGTGTACATTGTGTCGAACAGCAGCTCCCGTATAGATTGTGCTGAACTGCAGCTCCCGTGTACATTGTGCTGAACAATAGCTACCGTGTACATTGTGCTGAACTGCAGCTCCCGTATACATTGTTCTGAACAGCAGCTCCCGTGTACATTGTGTTGAACAGCAGCTCCCGTGGACATTGTGCAGAACAGCAGCTCCCGTGCACATTGTGCTGAACAGCAGCTCCCATGTACATTGTGTTGAACAGCAGCTCCCGTGTGCATTGTAATGAACAGAAGCTCCCGTGCACATTGTGTCGAACAGCAGCTTCCGTGTACATTGTGCCGAACAGCGTCTCCCGTGTACATTGTGCCGAACAGCAGCTCCCATGTACATTGTGCTGAACAGCAGCTCCCGTGTACATTGTGCTGAAGAGCAGCTCCCGTGTATATTCTGCTGAACAGCAGCTACCGTGTACATTGTGTTGAAAAGAGCTCCCATGTACATTGTGTCGGACAGCAGCTCCCGTGTACATTGTGTCGAACCGCAGCTCCCGTGTACATTGTGCTGAACAGAAACTCCCGTGGACATTGTGCGGAACAGCAGTTCCCGTGTACATTGTGCTGAACAGAAGCTCCCGTGTACATTGTGTCAAACAGCAGCTCCCGTGTACATTGTGCTGAACAGCAGTTCCAATGTACATTGTGCTGAACAGCAGCTCCCGTGTACATTGTGTTGAACAGCAGCTCTCCTGTACATTGTGTTGAAGAGTAGCTCCCGTGTACATTGTGTCGAACAGCAGCTCCCGTGTACATTGTGTCGAACAGCAGCTCCCGTGCAAATTGTGTCGAACAGGAGCTACCATGTACATTGTGCTGAACAGCAGCTCCCGTGCACATTATGTCGAACAGCAGCTACCGTGTACATTGTGCTGAACAGAAGCTCCCGTGTACATTCTGCTGAACAGCAGACCCGTGTACATTGTGCTGAACAGCAGCTCCCCTGTACATTGTGTTGAACAGCAGCTCCCGTGTACATTTTGCTGAACAGCAGCTCCCGTGTACATTGTGCTGAACAGCAGCTCCCGTGTACATTGTGTGGAACAGCAGCTCCCGTGTACATTGTGCTGAACAGCAGCCCTTGTATATATTCTGCTGAACTGCAGGTCCCGTGTAAATTGTGCTGAACAGCAGGTCCTGTGTACATTGTGCTGAACAGCAGGTCCCGTGTACACTGTGCTGAACAGCAGCTCCCGTGTACATTGTGTCGAACAGCAGCTCCCGTGTACATTGTGCTGAACAGCAGCTGGCGTGTACATTGTGCTGAACATCAGCTCCCGTGTAAATTGTGCTGAACAGCAGCTCCCGTGTACATTGTGCTGAACAGCAGCTGCCGTGTACATTGTGCTGAACAGCAGCTGCCGTGTACATTGTGCTGAACAGCAGCTCCCGTGTACATTGTGTTGAACAGCAGCTCCCGTGGACATTGTGCTGAACAGCAGCTCCAGTGTATATTCTGCTGAACAGAAGCTCCGGTGTACATTGTGATGAACAGCAGCTCCCGTTTACATTGTGCTGAACAGCAGCTCCAGTGTATATTCTGCTGAACAGCAGCTCCCGTGTACATTGTGCTGAACAGCAGCTCCAGTGTCTATTCTGCTGAACAGCAGCTCCCGTTTACATTGTGCTGAACAGCAGCTCCAGTGTATATTCTGCTGAACAGCAGCTCCCGTGTACATTGTGCTGAACAGCAGCTCCAGTGTATATTCTGCTGAACAGCAGCTCCCGTGTACATTGTGCTGAACAGCAGCTCCCGTGTACATTGTGCTGAACAGCAGCGCCCATGTACATTGTGTCCAACAGAAGTGCCCATGTACATTGTGCTGGACAGCAGCTCCCGTGTACATTGTGCTGAACAGCAGCTCCCGTGTACATTGTGCTGAACAGCAGCTCCCGTGTACATTGTGCTGAACAGTAGCTCCCGTATACATTTTGCTGAACAGCATCTCCCGTGTACATTGTGCTGAACAGCAGCTCCCGTGTACATTGTGTCGAACAGCAGCTCCCGTGTACATTGTGTCGAACAGCAGCTCCCGTGTACATTGTGCTGAACAGCAGCTCCCGTGTACGTTGTGCTGAACAGGAGCTCCCGTGTACATTGTGTCGAACAGCAGCTCCCGTGTACATTGTGCTGAACAGCAGCTCCCGTGCACATTGTGTGGAACAGCAACTTCTGGGTACATTGTGATGAACAGCAGCTCCCGTGTACGTAGTGCTGAACAGCAGCTCCGTGTACATTGTGTCGAACAGCAGCTCTGTTTACAATGTGCTGAACAGCAGCTCCCATGTACATCGTATCGAACAGCAGCTCCCGTGTACATTGCGTCGAACAGCTGCTCCAGTGAACATTTTGTCGAACAGCAGCTCCTGTGTACATTGTGCTGAACAGCAGCTCCCGTGTACATTGTGCTGAACAGTAACTCCTGTGTATATTCTGCTGAACAGCAGCTCCCATGTTCATTGTGCTGAGCAGCATCTCCCGTGTATATTCTGCTGAACAGCAGCTCCCGTGTACATTGTGTCGAACAGCAGCTCCCTTGTACATTGTGTCGGACAGCTGCACCGTTGTACATTGTGCAGAAGAGGAGCTCCCGTTTACATTGTGTCGAACAGCAGCTCCCGTGTACATTGTGTCAAACAGCAGCTCCCTTGTACAATGTGCTGAAAAGCAGCTCCCGTGTACGTTGTGCTGAACAGCACCTCCCGTGTACATTGTGCTGAACAGCAGCTCCCGTGTACATTGTGCTGAACAGGAGATCCCGTGTACATTGTGTCGAACAGCAGCTCCCGTGTACATTGTGCTGAACAGCAGCTCACGTGTACATTGTGCTGATCAGCAGCTCCCGTGCACATTGTGTGGAACAGCAACTCCTGGGTACATTGTGATGAACAGCAGCTCCCGTGTACATAGTGCTGAACAGCAGCTCCTGTGTACATTGTGTCGAAGAGCAGCTCCCTTGTACATTGTGCTGAACAGCAGTTCCCGTGTACATTGTGTTGAAATGAAGCTCCCGTGTACATTGTGTCGAACAGCAGCTCCCGTGTACATTGTGTCGAAAGCAGCTCCCGTGTACATTGTGTCGAACAGCAGCTCCCGTATAGATTGTGCTGAACTGCAGCTCCCGTGTACGTTGTGCTGAACAATAGCTACCGTGTACATTGTGCTTAACAGCAGCTCCCTTGTACATTGTGCTGAACTGCAGCTCCCGTATACATTGTTCTGAACAATAGCTCCCGTGGACATTGTGCAGAACAGCAGCTCCCGTGCACATTGTGCTGAACAGCAGCTCCCGTGTACATTGTGTTGAACAGCAGCTCCCGTGTGCATTGTAATGAACAGAAGCTCCCGTGCACATTGTGTCGAACAGCAGCTCCCGTGTACATTGTGTTGATCAGCAGCTACCATGTACATTGTGTCGAACAGCAGCTTCCATGTACATTGTGATGAAAAGCAGCACCCGTGTACATTGTGCTGAACAGCAGCTTCCGTGTACATTGTGTCGAACAGCAGCTTCCGTGTCTATTGTGTCGAACAGGAGCTTCCGTGTCCATTGTGATGAACAGCAGCACCCGGGTACATTGTGCTGAACAGCAGTTCCCGTGTACATTGTGTCGCACAGCAGCTCCCGTGTACATTGTGCTGAACAGCAGCTCCCGTGTACATTGTGTCGAACTGCAGCTCCCGTGTACATTGTGCTGAACAGCAGCTCCCGTGTACATTGTGCTGAATAGCAGCCCCCGTGTACATTGTGTCCAACAGCAGCTCCATGGTACATTGTGCTGAACAGCAGCTCCCGTGTACATTGTGCTGTACAGCAGCTTCCGTGTACATTGTGCTGAACAGCAGCTCCCGTGTACATTGTGCTGAATTGCAGCTCCCCTGTACATTGTGCTGAACAATAGATCCCGTGTACATTGTGCTGAACAGCAGCTCCCGTGTACATTGTGCTGAACAGCAGCTCCCGTGTACATTGTGCTGAACAGCAGCTGCCGTGTACATTGTGTCGAACAGCAGCTTCCGTGTCCATTGTGATGAGCAGCAGCTCCCGTGTACATTGTGTCGAGCAGCAGCTCCCATGTACATTGTGCTGAACAGCAGCTCCCGTGTACATTGTGCTGAACAGCAGCTCCCATGTACATTGTGCTGAAAAGCAGCTCCCGTGTACATTGTGTCGAACAGCAGCTCCCTTGTACATTGTGCTGAACTGCAGCTCCCGTGTACATTGTGTCGAACAGCAGCTCCCGTGTACATTGTGCTGAACAGCTTCTCCCATGTACATTGTGTCGAACAGTAGCTCCCATGTACATTGTGCTGAACAGCAGCACCCATGTACATTGTGCTGAACAGCAGCTCCCGTGTACATTGTGCTGAACAGCAGCTCCTGTGTACATTGTGCCGATCAGCAGGTCCCGTGTCCATTGTGCTGAACAGCAGCCCCCATGTATATTGTGCTGAACAGCAGCTCCCGTGTACATTGTGCAGAACAGGAGCTCCCGTGTACATTGCGTGGAACAGCAGTTCCTGTGTACATTGTGCTGAACAGCAGCTCCCGTGTACATTGTGCTGAACAGCAGCTCCCGTGTACATTGTGTGGAACAGCTGGTCCCGTGTACATTGTGCTGAACAGCAGCCCTTGTATATATTCTGCTGAACAGCAGGTCCCGTGTACATTGTGCTGAACAGGAACTCCGGTGTACATTGCGTGGAACAGCAGTGCCTGTGTACATTGTGCTGAACAGCAGCTCCCGTGTACATTGTGCTGAACAGCAGCTCCCGTGTACATTGCGTGGAACAGCAGCTCCCGTGTACATTTTGCTGAACAGCAGCCATTGTATATAATCTGCTGAACAGCAGGTCCCGTGTACATTGTGCTGAACAGCAGGTCCTGTGTACATTGTGCTGAACAGCAGGTCCCGTGTACAATGTGCTGAACAGGAGCTCCCGTGTACATTGTGTCGAACAGCAGCTCTCGTGTACATTGAGCTGAACAGCAGCTGCCGTGTACATTGTGCTGAACAGCAGCTCCCGTGTAAATTGTACTGAACAGCAGCTCCCGTGTACATTGTGCTGAACAGCAGCTGCCGTGTACATTGTGCTGAACAGCAGCTCCCGTGTACATTGTGCTGAACAGCCGCTCCCATGTACATTGTGTCGAACAGCAGCTCCCGTGAACATTGTGCTGAACAGCAGCTTCCGTGTACATTGTGCTGAACAGCAGCTGCCGTGTACATTGTGCTGAACAGCTGCTCCCGTGTACATTGTGCTGAACAGAAGCTCCCGTGTACATTGTGCTGATGAGCAGCTCCCGTGTACATTGTACTGAACAGAAGCTCCCGTGTACATTGTGCTGAACAGCAGCTCACGTGTACATTGTGCGGAACAGCAGCTCCCGAGTACATTGTGTCGAAAAGCAGATACCGTGAACATTGTGCTGAACAGCAGCTCCAGTGCACATTGTGCTGAAAAGCAGCTCCTGTGTACATTGTGCAGAACAGCAGCTCCCGTGTATATTCTGATAAACAGCAGCTCCTGTGTACATTGTGTCGAACAGCAGCTCCCGTGTACATTGCGTCGAGCAGCAGCTCCCATTTACATTGTGCTGAACAGCAGCTCCCGTGTACATTGTGCTGAACAGCAGCTCCCGTGTACATTGTGCTGAAAAGCTGCTCCCATGTACATTGTGTCGAACAGCAGCTCCCGTGAACATTGTGCTGAACAGCAGCTTCCGTGTACATTGTGCTGAACAGCAGCTGCCGTGTACATTGTGCTGAACAGCTGCTCCCGTGTACATTGTGCTGAACAGAAGCTCCCGTGTACATTGTGCTGATGAGCAGCTCCCGTGTACATTGTACTGAACAGAAGCTCCCGTGTACATTGTGCTGAACAGCAGCTCACGTGTCCATTGTGCGGAACAGCAGCTCCCGAGTACATTGTGTCGAAAAGCAGATACCGTGAACATTGTGCTGAACAGCAGCTCCAGTGCACATTGTGCTGAAAAGCAGCTCCTGTGTACATTGTGCAGAACAGCAGCTCCCGTGTATATTCTGATAAACAGCAGCTCCTGTGTACATTGTGTCGAACAGCAGCTCCCGTGTACATTGTGTCGAGCAGCAGCTCCCATGTACATTGTGCTGAACAGCAGCTCCCGTGTACATTGTGCTGAACAGCAGCTCCCGTGTACATTGTGCTGAAAAGCTGCTCCCGTGTACATTGTGTCGAACAGCAGCACCCTTGTACATTGTGCTGAACAGCAGCTCCCGTGTACATTGTGCAGAACAGGATCTCCCGTGTACATTGCGTGGAACAGCAGTTCCTGTGTACATTGTGCTGAACAGCAGCTCCCGTGTACATTGTGCTGAACAGCAACTCCCGTGTACATTGTGTGGAACAGCAGCTCCCGTGTACATTGTGCTGAACAGCAGCCCTTGTATATATTCTGCTGAACAGCAGGTCCCGTGTACATTGTGCAGAACAGGAGCTCCCGTGTACATTGCGTGGAACAGCAGTTCCGGTGTACATTGTGCTGAACAGCAGCTCCCGTGTACATTGTGCTGAACAGCAGCTCCCGTGTACATTGTGTGGAACAGCAGCTCCCGTGCACATTGTGTCGGACAGCTGCACCGTTGTACATTGTGCTGAGCAGCAGCTCCCGTGTACATCGTGTCGAACAGCAACTCCCGTGTACATTGCGTCGAACAGCTGCTCGCGTGAATATTGTGTCGAACAGCAGCTCCTGTGTACATTGTGCTGAACAGCAGCTCCTGTGTACATTGTGCTGAACAGCAGCTCCCGTGTATATTCTGCTGAACAGCAGCTCCCGTGTTCATTGTGTCGAACAGCAGCTCCCGTGTACATCGTGTCGAACAGAAGCTCCCGTGTACATTGTGTCGAACAGCTGATCCCGTGAACATTGTGTCGAACAGCAGCCCCTGTGTACGTTGTGCTGAACAGCATCTCCCGTGTATATTCTGCTGAACATCAGCTCCCGTGTTCATTGTGCTGAGCAGCAGCTCCCGTGTATATTCTGATGAATAGCAGCTCCCGTGTACATTGTGTCAAACAGCAGCTCCCGTGTACATTGTGCTGAACATCAGTTCCCGTGTACATTGTGTTGAAGAGTAGCTCCCGTGTACAATGTGTCGAACAGCAGCTCCTGTGTACATTGTGTCGAACAGCAGCTCCCGTGTACATTGTGCTGAACAGCAGCTCCCGTGCACAATGTGCTGCACCGCAGACCCATGTACATTGTGCTGAACAGCAGCTCCCGTGTACATTGTGTCGAACAGCAGCTCCCGTGTACATTGTGTCGAACAGCAGCTCCCGTGTACATTGTGTCGAAAGCAGCTCCCGTGTACATTGTGTCGAGCAGCAGCTCACGTGTACGTTGTGTCGAACAGCAGCTCCCGTGTACATTGTGTCGAAAGCAGCTCCCGTGTACATTGTGTCGAGCAGCAGCTCCCGTGTACATTGACCTGAAAAGCAGCTACCGTGTACATTGTGTCGAACAGCAGCTCCCGTATAGATTGTGCTGAACTGCAGCTCCCGTGTACATTGTGCTGAACAATAGCTACCGTGTACATTGTGCTGAACTGCAGCTCCCGTATACATTGTTCTGAACAGCAGCTCCCGTGTACATTGTGTTGAACAGCAGCTCCCGTGGACATTGTGCAGAACAGCAGCTCCCGTGCACATTGTGCTGAACAGCAGCTCCCATGTACATTGTGTTGAACAGCAGCTCCCGTGTGCATTGTAATGAACAGAAGCTCCCGTGCACATTGTGTCGAACAGCAGCTTCCGTGTACATTGTGCCGAACAGCGTCTCCCGTGTACATTGTGCCGAACAGCAGCTCCCATGTACATTGTGCTGAACAGCAGCTCCCGTGTACATTGTGCTGAAGAGCAGCTCCCGTGTATATTCTGCTGAACAGCAGCTACCGTGTACATTGTGTTGAAAAGAGCTCCCATGTACATTGTGTCGGACAGCAGCTCCCGTGTACATTGTGTCGAACCGCAGCTCCCGTGTACATTGTGCTGAACAGAAACTCCCGTGGACATTGTGCGGAACAGCAGTTCCCGTGTACATTGTGCTGAACAGAAGCTCCCGTGTACATTGTGTCAAACAGCAGCTCCCGTGTACATTGTGCTGAACAGCAGTTCCAATGTACATTGTGCTGAACAGCAGCTCCCGTGTACATTGTGTTGAACAGCAGCTCTCCTGTACATTGTGTTGAAGAGTAGCTCCCGTGTACATTGTGTCGAACAGCAGCTCCCGTGTACATTGTGTCGAACAGCAGCTCCCGTGCAAATTGTGTCGAACAGGAGCTACCATGTACATTGTGCTGAACAGCAGCTCCCGTGCACATTATGTCGAACAGCAGCTACCGTGTACATTGTGCTGAACAGAAGCTCCCGTGTACATTCTGCTGAACAGCAGACCCGTGTACATTGTGCTGAACAGCAGCTCCCCTGTACATTGTGTTGAACAGCAGCTCCCGTGTACATTTTGCTGAACAGCAGCTCCCGTGTACATTGTGCTGAACAGCAGCTCCCGTGTACATTGTGTGGAACAGCAGCTCCCGTGTACATTGTGCTGAACAGCAGCCCTTGTATATATTCTGCTGAACTGCAGGTCCCGTGTAAATTGTGCTGAACAGCAGGTCCTGTGTACATTGTGCTGAACAGCAGGTCCCGTGTACACTGTGCTGAACAGCAGCTCCCGTGTACATTGTGTCGAACAGCAGCTCCCGTGTACATTGTGCTGAACAGCAGCTGGCGTGTACATTGTGCTGAACATCAGCTCCCGTGTAAATTGTGCTGAACAGCAGCTCCCGTGTACATTGTGCTGAACAGCAGCTGCCGTGTACATTGTGCTGAACAGCAGCTGCCGTGTACATTGTGCTGAACAGCAGCTCCCGTGTACATTGTGTTGAACAGCAGCTCCCGTGGACATTGTGCTGAACAGCAGCTCCAGTGTATATTCTGCTGAACAGAAGCTCCGGTGTACATTGTGATGAACAGCAGCTCCCGTTTACATTGTGCTGAACAGCAGCTCCAGTGTATATTCTGCTGAACAGCAGCTCCCGTGTACATTGTGCTGAACAGCAGCTCCAGTGTCTATTCTGCTGAACAGCAGCTCCCGTTTACATTGTGCTGAACAGCAGCTCCAGTGTATATTCTGCTGAACAGCAGCTCCCGTGTACATTGTGTTGAACAGCAGCTCTCCTGTACATTGTGTTGAAGAGTAGCTCCCGTGTACATTGTGTCGAACAGCAGCTCCCGTGTACATTGTGTCGAACAGCAGCTCCCGTGCAAATTGTGTCGAACAGGAGCTACCATGTACATTGTGCTGAACAGCAGCTCCCGTGCACATTATGTCGAACAGCAGCTACCGTGTACATTGTGCTGAACAGAAGCTCCCGTGTACATTCTGCTGAACAGCAGACCCGTGTACATTGTGCTGAACAGCAGCTCCCCTGTACATTGTGTTGAACAGCAGCTCCCGTGTACATTTTGCTGAACAGCAGCTCCCGTGTACATTGTGCTGAACAGCAGCTCCCGTGTACATTGTGTGGAACAGCAGCTCCCGTGTACATTGTGCTGAACAGCAGCCCTTGTATATATTCTGCTGAACTGCAGGTCCCGTGTAAATTGTGCTGAACAGCAGGTCCTGTGTACATTGTGCTGAACAGCAGGTCCCGTGTACACTGTGCTGAACAGCAGCTCCCGTGTACATTGTGTCGAACAGCAGCTCCCGTGTACATTGTGCTGAACAGCAGCTGGCGTGTACATTGTGCTGAACATCAGCTCCCGTGTAAATTGTGCTGAACAGCAGCTCCCGTGTACATTGTGCTGAACAGCAGCTGCCGTGTACATTGTGCTGAACAGCAGCTGCCGTGTACATTGTGCTGAACAGCAGCTCCCGTGTACATTGTGTTGAACAGCAGCTCCCGTGGACATTGTGCTGAACAGCAGCTCCAGTGTATATTCTGCTGAACAGAAGCTCCGGTGTACATTGTGATGAACAGCAGCTCCCGTTTACATTGTGCTGAACAGCAGCTCCAGTGTATATTCTGCTGAACAGCAGCTCCCGTGTACATTGTGCTGAACAGCAGCTCCAGTGTATATTCTGCTGAACAGCAGCTCCCGTGTACATTGTGCTGAACAGCAGCTCCAGTGTATATTCTGCTGAACAGCAGCTCCCGTGTACATTGTGCTGAACAGCAGCTCCCGTGTACAT
Source organism: Cetorhinus maximus (assembly GCF_964194155.1). Lineage (NCBI taxonomy): Eukaryota > Metazoa > Chordata > Chondrichthyes > Lamniformes > Cetorhinidae > Cetorhinus > Cetorhinus maximus. The sequence goes on along the minus strand of NC_135898.1, from coordinate 11,971,774 downwards.
TGTGCTGAACAGCAGCGCCCATGTACATTGTGTCCAACAGAAGTGCCCATGTACATTGTGCTGGACAGCAGCTCCCGTGTACATTGTGCTGAACAGCAGCTCCCGTGTACATTGTGCTGAACAGCAGCTCCCGTGTACATTGTGCTGAACAGTAGCTCCCGTATACATTTTGCTGAACAGCATCTCCCGTGTACATTGTGCTGAACAGCAGCTCCCGTGTACATTGTGTCGAACAGCAGCTCCCGTGTACATTGTGTCGAACAGCAGCTCCCGTGTACATTGTGCTGAACAGCAGCTCCCGTGTACGTTGTGCTGAACAGGAGCTCCCGTGTACATTGTGTCGAACAGCAGCTCCCGTGTACATTGTGCTGAACAGCAGCTCCCGTGCACATTGTGTGGAACAGCAACTTCTGGGTACATTGTGATGAACAGCAGCTCCCGTGTACGTAGTGCTGAAAAGCAGCTCCGTGTACATTGTGTCGAACAGCAGCTCTGTTTACAATGTGCTGAACAGCAGCTCCCATGTACATCGTATCGAACAGCAGCTCCCGTGTACATTGCGTCGAACAGCTGCTCCAGTGAACATTTTGTCGAACAGCAGCTCCTGTGTACATTGTGCTGAACAGCAGCTCCCGTGTACATTGTGCTGAACAGTAACTCCTGTGTATATTCTGCTGAACAGCAGCTCCCATGTTCATTGTGCTGAGCAGCATCTCCCGTGTATATTCTGCTGAACAGCAGCTCCCGTGTACATTGTGTCGAACAGCAGCTCCCTTGTACATTGTGTCGGACAGCTGCACCGTTGTACATTGTGCAGAAGAGGAGCTCCCGTTTACATTGTGTCGAACAGCAGCTCCCGTGTACATTGTGTCAAACAGCAGCTCCCTTGTACAATGTGCTGAAAAGCAGCTCCCGTGTACGTTGTGCTGAACAGCACCTCCCGTGTACATTGTGCTGAACAGCAGCTCCCGTGTACATTGTGCTGAACAGGAGATCCCGTGTACATTGTGTCGAACAGCAGCTCCCGTGTACATTGTGCTGAACAGCAGCTCACGTGTACATTGTGCTGATCAGCAGCTCCCGTGCACATTGTGTGGAACAGCAACTCCTGGGTACATTGTGATGAACAGCAGCTCCCGTGTACATAGTGCTGAACAGCAGCTCCTGTGTACATTGTGTCGAAGAGCAGCTCCCTTGTACATTGTGCTGAACAGCAGTTCCCGTGTACATTGTGTTGAAATGAAGCTCCCGTGTACATTGTGTCGAACAGCAGCTCCCGTGTACATTGTGTCGAAAGCAGCTCCCGTGTACATTGTGTCGAACAGCAGCTCCCGTATAGATTGTGCTGAACTGCAGCTCCCGTGTACGTTGTGCTGAACAATAGCTACCGTGTACATTGTGCTTAACAGCAGCTCCCTTGTACATTGTGCTGAACTGCAGCTCCCGTATACATTGTTCTGAACAATAGCTCCCGTGGACATTGTGCAGAACAGCAGCTCCCGTGCACATTGTGCTGAACAGCAGCTCCCGTGTACATTGTGTTGAACAGCAGCTCCCGTGTGCATTGTAATGAACAGAAGCTCCCGTGCACATTGTGTCGAACAGCAGCTCCCGTGTACATTGTGTTGATCAGCAGCTACCATGTACATTGTGTCGAACAGCAGCTTCCATGTACATTGTGATGAAAAGCAGCACCCGTGTACATTGTGCTGAACAGCAGCTTCCGTGTACATTGTGTCGAACAGCAGCTTCCGTGTCTATTGTGTCGAACAGGAGCTTCCGTGTCCATTGTGATGAACAGCAGCACCCGGGTACATTGTGCTGAACAGCAGTTCCCGTGTACATTGTGTCGCACAGCAGCTCCCGTGTACATTGTGCTGAACAGCAGCTCCCGTGTACATTGTGTCGAACTGCAGCTCCCGTGTACATTGTGCTGAACAGCAGCTCCCGTGTACATTGTGCTGAATAGCAGCCCCCGTGTACATTGTGTCCAACAGCAGCTCCATGGTACATTGTGCTGAACAGCAGCTCCCGTGTACATTGTGCTGTACAGCAGCTTCCGTGTACATTGTGCTGAACAGCAGCTCCCGTGTACATTGTGCTGAATTGCAGCTCCCCTGTACATTGTGCTGAACAATAGATCCCGTGTACATTGTGCTGAACAGCAGCTCCCGTGTACATTGTGCTGAACAGCAGCTCCCGTGTACATTGTGCTGAACAGCAGCTGCCGTGTACATTGTGTCGAACAGCAGCTTCCGTGTCCATTGTGATGAGCAGCAGCTCCCGTGTACATTGTGTCGAGCAGCAGCTCCCATGTACATTGTGCTGAACAGCAGCTCCCGTGTACATTGTGCTGAACAGCAGCTCCCATGTACATTGTGCTGAAAAGCAGCTCCCGTGTACATTGTGTCGAACAGCAGCTCCCTTGTACATTGTGCTGAACTGCAGCTCCCGTGTACATTGTGTCGAACAGCAGCTCCCGTGTACATTGTGCTGAACAGCTTCTCCCGTGTACATTGTGTCGAACAGTAGCTCCCATGTACATTGTGCTGAACAGCAGCACCCATGTACATTGTGCTGAACAGCAGCTCCCGTGTACATTGTGCTGAACAGCAGCTCCTGTGTACATTGTGTCGATCAGCAGGTCCCGTGTCCATTGTGCTGAACAGCAGCCCCCGTGTATATTGTGCTGAACAGCAGCTCCCGTGTACATTGTGCAGAACAGGAGCTCCCGTGTACATTGCGTGGAACAGCAGTTCCTGTGTACATTGTGCTGAACAGCAGCTCCCGTGTACATTGTGCTGAACAGCAGCTCCCGTGTACATTGTGTGGAACAGCTGGTCCCGTGTACATTGTGCTGAACAGCAGCCCTTGTATATATTCTGCTGAACAGCAGGTCCCGTGTACATTGTGCTGAACAGGAACTCCGGTGTACATTGCGTGGAACAGCAGTGCCTGTGTACATTGTGCTGAACAGCAGCTCCCGTGTACATTGTGCTGAACAGCAGCTCCCGTGTACATTGCGTGGAACAGCAGCTCCCGTGTACATTTTGCTGAACAGCAGCCATTGTATATAATCTGCTGAACAGCAGGTCCCGTGTACATTGTGCTGAACAGCAGGTCCTGTGTACATTGTGCTGAACAGCAGGTCCCGTGTACAATGTGCTGAACAGTAGCTCCCGTGTACATTGTGTCGAACAGCAGCTCTCGTGTACATTGAGCTGAACAGCAGCTGCCGTGTACATTGTGCTGAACAGCAGCTCCCGTGTAAATTGTACTGAACAGCAGCTCCCGTGTACATTGTGCTGAACAGCAGCTGCCGTGTACATTGTGCTGAACAGCAGCTCCCGTGTACATTGTGCTGAACAGCCGCTCCCATGTACATTGTGTCGAACAGCAGCTCCCGTGAACATTGTGCTGAACAGCAGCTTCCGTGTACATTGTGCTGAACAGCAGCTGCCGTGTACATTGTGCTGAACAGCTGCTCCCGTGTACATTGTGCTGAACAGAAGCTCCCGTGTACATTGTGCTGATGAGCAGCTCCCGTGTACATTGTACTGAACAGAAGCTCCCGTGTACATTGTGCTGAACAGCAGCTCACGTGTACATTGTGCGGAACAGCAGCTCCCGAGTACATTGTGTCGAAAAGCAGATACCGTGAACATTGTGCTGAACAGCAGCTCCAGTGCACATTGTGCTGAAAAGCAGCTCCTGTGTACATTGTGCAGAACAGCAGCTCCCGTGTATATTCTGATAAACAGCAGCTCCTGTGTACATTGTGTCGAACAGCAGCTCCCGTGTACATTGCGTCGAGCAGCAGCTCCCATTTACATTGTGCTGAACAGCAGCTCCCGTGTACATTGTGCTGAACAGCAGCTCCCGTGTACATTGTGCTGAAAAGCTGCTCCCATGTACATTGTGTCGAACAGCAGCTCCCGTGAACATTGTGCTGAACAGCAGCTTCCGTGTACATTGTGCTGAACAGCAGCTGCCGTGTACATTGTGCTGAACAGCTGCTCCCGTGTACATTGTGCTGAACAGAAGCTCCCGTGTACATTGTGCTGATGAGCAGCTCCCGTGTACATTGTACTGAACAGAAGCTCCCGTGTACATTGTGCTGAACAGCAGCTCACGTGTCCATTGTGCGGAACAGCAGCTCCCGAGTACATTGTGTCGAAAAGCAGATACCGTGAACATTGTGCTGAACAGCAGCTCCAGTGCACATTGTGCTGAAAAGCAGCTCCTGTGTACATTGTGCAGAACAGCAGCTCCCGTGTATATTCTGATAAACAGCAGCTCCTGTGTACATTGTGTCGAACAGCAGCTCCCGTGTACATTGTGTCGAGCAGCAGCTCCCATGTACATTGTGCTGAACAGCAGCTCCCGTGTACATTGTGCTGAACAGCAGCTCCCGTGTACATTGTGCTGAAAAGCTGCTCCCGTGTACATTGTGTCGAACAGCAGCACCCTTGTACATTGTGCTGAACAGCAGCTCCCGTGTACATTGTGTCGAACAGCAGCTCCCGTGTACATTGTGCTGAAAAGCTGCTCCCGTGTACATTGTGTCTAACAGTAGCTCCCGTGTACATTGTGCTGAACAGCAGCACCCATGTACATTTTGCTGAACAGCAGCTCCCGTGTACATTGTGCAGAACAGGAGCTCCCGTGTAGATTGTGTGGAACAGCAGTTCCTGTGTACATTGTGCTGAACAGCAGCTCCCGTGTACATTGTGCTGAACAGCAGCTCCCGTGTACATTGTGTGGAACGGCAGCTCCTGTGTACATTGTGTCGAAGAGCAGCTCCCTTGTACATTGTGCTGAACAGCTGCTCCCGTGTACATTGTGTCGATCAGCAGTTCCCGTGTACATTGTGTTGAAATGAAGCTCCCGTGTACATTGTGTCGAACAGCAGCTCCCGCGTACAATGTGCCGAACAGCAGGTCCCGTGTCCATTGTGAAAAACAGCAGCTCCCACGTACATTGTGTCGAACAGCAGCTACCGTGTACATTGTGCTGAACAGCAGCTCCCGTGTACATTGCGTCGAACAGCAGCTCCCGTGTACATTGTGCTCAACAGCAGCTCCCGTGTGCATTGTGCTAAACAGCAGCTCCCGTGTGCATTGTGCTGAACAGCAGCTCCCGTGTGCATTGTGCTAAACAGCAGCTCCCGTGTACATTCTGCTGAACAGCAGTTCCTGTGTACATTGTGCTGAACAGCAGCTCCCATGTGCATTGTGCTAAACAGCAGCTCCCGTGTACATTCTGCTGAACAGCAGTTCCCGTGTACATTGTGCTGAACAGCAGCTCCCGTGTACATTGTGCTGAACAGCTGCTCCCGTGTACATTGTGTTGAAATGAAGCTCCCGTGTACATTGTGTCGAACAGCAGCTCCCGTGTACATTGTGTCGAACAGCAGCTCCCGTGTACATTGTGGCGAACAGCAGCTCCCGTGTGCATTGTAATGAACAGAAGCTCCCGTGCACATTGTGTCGAACAGCAGCTCCCGTGTACATTGTGTTGATCAGCAGCTACCATGTACATTGTGTCGAACAGCAGCTTCCATGTACATTGTGATGAAAAGCAGCACCCGTGTACATTGTGCTGAACAGCAGCTTCCGTGTACATTGTGTCGAACAGCAGCTTCCGTGTCTATTGTGTCGAACAGGAGCTTCCGTGTCCATTGTGATGAACAGCAGCACCCGGGTACATTGTGCTGAACAGCAGTTCCCGTGTACATTGTGTCGCACAGCAGCTCCCGTGTACATTGTGCTGAACAGCAGCTCCCGTGTACATTGTGTCGAACTGCAGCTCCCGTGTACATTGTGATGAACAGCAGCTCCCGTGTACATTGTGCTGAATAGCAGCCCCCGTGTACATTGTGTCCAACAGCAGCTCCATGGTACATTGTGCTGAACAGCAGCTCCCGTGTACATTGTGCTGTACAGCAGCTTCCGTGTACATTGTGCTGAACAGCAGCTCCCGTGTACATTGTGCTGAATTGCAGCTCCCCTGTACATTGTGCTGAACAATAGATCCCGTGTACATTGTGCTGAACAGCAGCTCCCGTGTACATTGTGCTGAACAGCAGCTCCCGTGTACATTGTGCTGAACAGCAGCTGCCGTGTACATTGTGTCGAACAGCAGCTTCCGTGTCCATTGTGATGAGCAGCAGCTCCCGTGTACATTGTGTCGAGCAGCAGCTCCCATGTACATTGTGCTGAACAGCAGCTCCCGTGTACATTGTGCTGAACAGCAGCTCCCATGTACATTGTGCTGAAAAGCAGCTCCCGTGTACATTGTGTCGAACAGCAGCTCCCTTGTACATTGTGCTGAACTGCAGCTCCCGTGTACATTGTGTCGAACAGCAGCTCCCGTGTACATTGTGCTGAACAGCTTCTCCCGTGTACATTGTGTCGAACAGTAGCTCCCATGTACATTGTGCTGAACAGCAGCACCCATGTACATTGTGCTGAACAGCAGCTCCCGTGTACATTGTGCTGAACAGCAGCTCCTGTGTACATTGTGTCGATCAGCAGGTCCCGTGTCCATTGTGCTGAACAGCAGCCCCCGTGTATATTGTGCTGAACAGCAGCTCCCGTGTACATTGTGCAGAACAGGAGCTCCCGTGTACATTGCGTGGAACAGCAGTTCCTGTGTACATTGTGCTGAACAGCAGCTCCCGTGTACATTGTGCTGAACAGCAGCTCCCGTGTACATTGTGTGGAACAGCTGGTCCCGTGTACATTGTGCTGAACAGCAGCCCTTGTATATATTCTGCTGAACAGCAGGTCCCGTGTACATTGTGCTGAACAGGAACTCCGGTGTACATTGCGTGGAACAGCAGTGCCTGTGTACATTGTGCTGAACAGCAGCTCCCGTGTACATTGTGCTGAACAGCAGCTCCCGTGTACATTGCGTGGAACAGCAGCTCCCGTGTACATTTTGCTGAACAGCAGCCATTGTATATAATCTGCTGAACAGCAGGTCCCGTGTACATTGTGCTGAACAGCAGGTCCTGTGTACATTGTGCTGAACAGCAGGTCCCGTGTACAATGTGCTGAACAGTAGCTCCCGTGTACATTGTGTCGAACAGCAGCTCTCGTGTACATTGAGCTGAACAGCAGCTGCCGTGTACATTGTGCTGAACAGCAGCTCCCGTGTAAATTGTACTGAACAGCAGCTCCCGTGTACATTGTGCTGAACAGCAGCTGCCGTGTACATTGTGCTGAACAGCAGCTCCCGTGTACATTGTGCTGAACAGCCGCTCCCATGTACATTGTGTCGAACAGCAGCTCCCGTGAACATTGTGCTGAACAGCAGCTTCCGTGTACATTGTGCTGAACAGCAGCTGCCGTGTACATTGTGCTGAACAGCTGCTCCCGTGTACATTGTGCTGAACAGAAGCTCCCGTGTACATTGTGCTGATGAGCAGCTCCCGTGTACATTGTACTGAACAGAAGCTCCCGTGTACATTGTGCTGAACAGCAGCTCACGTGTACATTGTGCGGAACAGCAGCTCCCGAGTACATTGTGTCGAAAAGCAGATACCGTGAACATTGTGCTGAACAGCAGCTCCAGTGCACATTGTGCTGAAAAGCAGCTCCTGTGTACATTGTGCAGAACAGCAGCTCCCGTGTATATTCTGATAAACAGCAGCTCCTGTGTACATTGTGTCGAACAGCAGCTCCCGTGTACATTGCGTCGAGCAGCAGCTCCCATTTACATTGTGCTGAACAGCAGCTCCCGTGTACATTGTGCTGAACAGCAGCTCCCGTGTACATTGTGCTGAAAAGCTGCTCCCATGTACATTGTGTCGAACAGCAGCTCCCGTGAACATTGTGCTGAACAGCAGCTTCCGTGTACATTGTGCTGAACAGCAGCTGCCGTGTACATTGTGCTGAACAGCTGCTCCCGTGTACATTGTGCTGAACAGAAGCTCCCGTGTACATTGTGCTGATGAGCAGCTCCCGTGTACATTGTACTGAACAGAAGCTCCCGTGTACATTGTGCTGAACAGCAGCTCACGTGTCCATTGTGCGGAACAGCAGCTCCCGAGTACATTGTGTCGAAAAGCAGATACCGTGAACATTGTGCTGAACAGCAGCTCCAGTGCACATTGTGCTGAAAAGCAGCTCCTGTGTACATTGTGCAGAACAGCAGCTCCCGTGTATATTCTGATAAACAGCAGCTCCTGTGTACATTGTGTCGAACAGCAGCTCCCGTGTACATTGTGTCGAGCAGCAGCTCCCATGTACATTGTGCTGAACAGCAGCTCCCGTGTACATTGTGCTGAACAGCAGCTCCCGTGTACATTGTGCTGAAAAGCTGCTCCCGTGTACATTGTGTCGAACAGCAGCACCCTTGTACATTGTGCTGAACAGCAGCTCCCGTGTACATTGTGTCGAACAGCAGCTCCCGTGTACATTGTGCTGAAAAGCTGCTCCCGTGTACATTGTGTCTAACAGTAGCTCCCGTGTACATTGTGCTGAACAGCAGCACCCATGTACATTTTGCTGAACAGCAGCTCCCGTGTACATTGTGCAGAACAGGAGCTCCCGTGTAGATTGTGTGGAACAGCAGTTCCTGTGTACATTGTGCTGAACAGCAGCTCCCGTGTACATTGTGCTGAACAGCAGCTCCCGTGTACATTGTGTGGAACGGCAGCTCCTGTGTACATTGTGTCGAAGAGCAGCTCCCTTGTACATTGTGCTGAACAGCTGCTCCCGTGTACATTGTGTCGATCAGCAGTTCCCGTGTACATTGTGTTGAAATGAAGCTCCCGTGTACATTGTGTCGAACAGCAGCTCCCGCGTACAATGTGCCGAACAGCAGGTCCCGTGTCCATTGTGAAAAACAGCAGCTCCCACGTACATTGTGTCGAACAGCAGCTACCGTGTACATTGTGCTGAACAGCAGCTCCCGTGTACATTGCGTCGAACAGCAGCTCCCGTGTACATTGTGCTCAACAGCAGCTCCCGTGTGCATTGTGCTAAACAGCAGCTCCCGTGTGCATTGTGCTGAACAGCAGCTCCCGTGTGCATTGTGCTAAACAGCAGCTCCCGTGTACATTCTGCTGAACAGCAGTTCCTGTGTACATTGTGCTGAACAGCAGCTCCCATGTGCATTGTGCTAAACAGCAGCTCCCGTGTACATTCTGCTGAACAGCAGTTCCCGTGTACATTGTGCTGAACAGCAGCTCCCGTGTACATTGTGCTGAACAGCTGCTCCCGTGTACATTGTGTTGAAATGAAGCTCCCGTGTACATTGTGTCGAACAGCAGCTCCCGTGTACATTGTGTCGAACAGCAGCTCCCGTGTACATTGTGGCGAACAGCAGCTCCCGTGTGCATTGTAATGAACAGAAGCTCCCGTGCACATTGTGTCGAACAGCAGCTCCCGTGTACATTGTGTTGATCAGCAGCTACCATGTACATTGTGTCGAACAGCAGCTTCCATGTACATTGTGATGAAAAGCAGCACCCGTGTACATTGTGCTGAACAGCAGCTTCCGTGTACATTGTGTCGAACAGCAGCTTCCGTGTCTATTGTGTCGAACAGGAGCTTCCGTTTCCATTGTGATGAACAGCAGCACCCGGGTACATTGTGCTGAACAGCAGTTCCCGTGTACATTGTGTCGCACAGCAGCTCCCGTGTACATTGTGCTGAACAGCAGCTCCCGTGTACATTGTGTCGAACTGCAGCTCCCGTGTACATTGTGCTGAACAGCAGCTCCCGTGTACATTGTGCTGAATAGCAGCCCCCGTGTACATTGTGTCCAACAGCAGCTCCATGGTACATTGTGCTGAACAGCAGCTCCCGTGTACATTGTGCTGTACAGCAGCTTCCGTGTACATTGTGCTGAACAGCAGCTCCCGTGTACATTGTGCTGAATTGCAGCTCCCCTGTACATTGTGCTGAACAATAGATCCCGTGTACATTGTGCTGAACAGCAGCTCCCGTGTACATTGTGCTGAACAGCAGCTCCCGTGTACATTGTGCTGAACAGCAGCTGCCGTGTACATTGTGTCGAACAGCAGCTTCCGTGTCCATTGTGATGAGCAGCAGCTCCCGTGTACATTGTGTCGAGCAGCAGCTCCCATGTACATTGTGCTGAACAGCAGCTCCCGTGTACATTGTGCTGAACAGCAGCTCCCATGTACATTGTGCTGAAAAGCAGCTCCCGTGTACATTGTGTCGAACAGCAGCTCCCTTGTACATTGTGCTGAACTGCAGCTCCCGTGTACATTGTGTCGAACAGCAGCTCCCGTGTACATTGTGCTGAACAGCTTCTCCCGTGTACATTGTGTCGAACAGTAGCTCCCATGTACATTGTGCTGAACAGCAGCACCCATGTACATTGTGCTGAACAGCAGCTCCCGTGTACATTGTGCTGAACAGCAGCTCCTGTGTACATTGTGTCGATCAGCAGGTCCCGTGTCCATTGTGCTGAACAGCAGCCCCCGTGTATATTGTGCTGAACAGCAGCTCCCGTGTACATTGTGCAGAACAGGAGCTCCCGTGTACATTGCGTGGAACAGCAGTTCCTGTGTACATTGTGCTGAACAGCAGCTCCCGTGTACATTGTGCTGAACAGCAGCTCCCGTGTACATTGTGTGGAACAGCTGGTCCCGTGTACATTGTGCTGAACAGCAGCCCTTGTATATATTCTGCTGAACAGCAGGTCCCGTGTACATTGTGCTGAACAGGAACTCCGGTGTACATTGCGTGGAACAGCAGTGCCTGTGTACATTGTGCTGAACAGCAGCTCCCGTGTACATTGTGCTGAACAGCAGCTCCCGTGTACATTGCGTGGAACAGCAGCTCCCGTGTACATTTTGCTGAACAGCAGCCATTGTATATAATCTGCTGAACAGCAGGTCCCGTGTACATTGTGCTGAACAGCAGGTCCTGTGTACATTGTGCTGAACAGCAGGTCCCGTGTACAATGTGCTGAACAGTAGCTCCCGTGTACATTGTGTCGAACAGCAGCTCTCGTGTACATTGTGCTGAACAGCAGCTGCCGTGTACATTGTGCTGAACAGCAGCTCCCGTGTAAATTGTACTGAACAGCAGCTCCCGTGTACATTGTGCTGAACAGCAGCTGCCGTGTACATTGTGCTGAACAGCAGCTCCCGTGTACATTGTGCTGAACAGCCGCTCCCGTGTACATTGTGCTGAACAGCCGCTCCCATGTACATTGTGTCGAACAGCAGCTCCCGTGAACATTGTGCTGAACAGCAGCTCACGTGTACATTGTGCGGAACAGCAGCTCCTGAGTACATTGTGTCGAAAAGCAGATACCGTGAACATTGTGCTGAACAGCAGCTCCAGTGCACATTGTGCTGAAAAGCAGCTCCTGTGTACATTGTGCAGAACAGCAGCTCCCGTGTATATTCTGATAAACAGCAGCTCCTGTGTACATTATGTCGAGCAGCAGCTCCCATGTACATTGTGCTGAACAGCAGCTCCCGTGTACATTGTGCTGAACAGCAGCTCCCGTGTACATTGTGCTGAAAAGCAGCTCCCGTGTACATTGTGACGAACAGCAGCACCCTTGTACATTGTGCTGAACAGCAGCTCCCGTGTACATTGTGTCGAACAGCAGCTCCCGTGTACATTGTGCTGAAAAGCTGCTCCCGTGTACATTGTGTCTAACAGTAGCTCCCGTGTACATTGTGCTGAACAGCAGCACCCATGTACATTTTGCTGAACAGCAGCTCCCGTGTACATTGTGCTGAACAGCTGCTCCCGTGTACATTGTGTTGAAATGAAGCTCCCGTGTACATTGTGCTGAACAGCAGCACCCATGTACATTTTGCTGAACAGCAGCTCCCGTGTACATTGTGTCGAACAGCAGCTCCCGTGTACATTGTGGCGAACAGCAGTTCCCGTGTACATTGTGTCGAACAGCAGCTCCCGTATAGATTGTGCTGAACTGCAGCTCCCGTGTACATTGTGCTGAACAGCAGCTCCCGTGCACATTGTGCTGAACAGCAGCTCCCGTGTACATTGTGTTGAACAGCAGCTCCCGTGTGCATTGTAATGAACAGAAGCTCCCGTGCACATTGTGTCGAACAGCAGCTCCCGTGTACATTGTGTTGATCAGCAGCTACCATGTACATTGTGTCGAACAGCAGCTTCCATGTACATTGTGATGAAAAGCAGCACCCGTGTACATTGTGCTGAACAGCAGCTTCCGTGTACATTGTGTCGAACAGCAGCTTCCGTGTCTATTGTGTCGAACAGGAGCTTCCGTGTCCATTGTGATGAACAGCAGCACCCGGGTACATTGTGCTGAACAGCAGTTCCCGTGTACATTGTGTCGCACAGCAGCTCCCGTGTACATTGTGCTGAACAGCAGCTCCCGTGTACATTGTGTCGAACTGCAGCTCCCGTGTACATTGTGCTGAACAGCAGCTCCCGTGTACATTGTGCTGTACAGCAGCTTCCGTGTACATTGTGCTGAACAGCAGCTCCCATGTACATTGTGCTGAATTGCAGCTCCCCTGTACATTGTGCTGAACAATAGATCCCGTGTACATTGTGCTGAACAGCAGCTCCCGTGTACATTGTGCTGAACAGCAGCTCCCGTGCACATTGTGCTGAACAGCAGCTCCCGTGTACATTGTGTTGAACAGCAGCTCCCGTGTGCATTGTAATGAACAGAAGCTCCCGTGCACATTGTGTCGAACAGCAGCTCCCGTGTACATTGTGTTGATCAGCAGCTACCATGTACATTGTGTCGAACAGCAGCTTCCATGTACATTGTGATGAAAAGCAGCACCCGTGTACATTGTGCTGAACAGCAGCTTCCGTGTACATTGTGTCGAACAGCAGCTTCCGTGTCTATTGTGTCGAACAGGAGCTTCCGTGTCCATTGTGATGAACAGCAGCACCCGGGTACATTGTGCTGAACAGCAGTTCCCGTGTACATTGTGTCGCACAGCAGCTCCCGTGTACATTGTGCTGAACAGCAGCTCCCGTGTACATTGTGTCGAACTGCAGCTCCCGTGTACATTGTGCTGAACAGCAGCTCCCGTGTACATTGTGCTGTACAGCAGCTTCCGTGTACATTGTGCTGAACAGCAGCTCCCATGTACATTGTGCTGAATTGCAGCTCCCCTGTACATTGTGCTGAACAATAGATCCCGTGTACATTGTGCTGAACAGCAGCTCCCGTGTACATTGTGCTGAACAGCAGCTCCCGTGCACATTGTGCTGAACAGCAGCTCCCGTGTACATTGTGTTGAACAGCAGCTCCCGTGTGCATTGTAATGAACAGAAGCTCCCGTGCACATTGTGTCGAACAGCAGCTCCCGTGTACATTGTGTTGATCAGCAGCTACCATGTACATTGTGTCGAACAGCAGCTTCCATGTACATTGTGATGAAAAGCAGCACCCGTGTACATTGTGCTGAACAGCAGCTTCCGTGTACATTGTGTCGAACAGCAGCTTCCGTGTCTATTGTGTCGAACAGGAGCTTCCGTGTCCATTGTGATGAACAGCAGCACCCGGGTACATTGTGCTGAACAGCAGTTCCCGTGTACATTGTGTCGCACAGCAGCTCCCGTGTACATTGTGCTGAACAGCAGCTCCCGTGTACATTGTGTCGAACTGCAGCTCCCGTGTACATTGTGCTGAACAGCAGCTCCCGTGTACATTGTGCTGTACAGCAGCTTCCGTGTACATTGTGCTGAACAGCAGCTCCCATGTACATTGTGCTGAATTGCAGCTCCCCTGTACATTGTGCTGAACAATAGATCCCGTGTACATTGTGCTGAACAGCAGCTCCCGTGTACATTGTGCTGAACAGCAGCTCCCGTGTACATTGTGCTGAACAGCAGCTGCCGTGTACATTGTGTCGAACAGCAGCTTCCGTGTCCATTGTGATGAGCAGCAGCTCCCGTGTACATTGTGTCGAGCAGCAGCTCCCATGTACATTGTGCTGAACAGCAGCTCCCGTGTACATTGTGCTGAACAGCAGCTCCCATGTACATTGTGCTGAAAAGCAGCTCCCGTGTACATTGTGTCGAACAGCAGCTCCCTTGTACATTGTGCTGAACTGCAGCTCCCGTGTACATTGTGTCGAACAGCAGCTCCCGTGTACATTGTGCTGAACAGCTTCTCCCGTGTACATTGTGTCGAACAGTAGCTCCCATGTACATTGTGCTGAACAGCAGCACCCATGTACATTGTGCTGAACAGCAGCTCCCGTGTACATTGTGCTGAACAGCAGCTCCTGTGTACATTGTGTCGATCAGCAGGTCCCGTGTGCATTGTGCTGAACAGCAGCCCCCGTGTATATTGTGCTGAACAGCAGCTCCCGTGTACATTGTGCAGAACAGGAGCTCCCGTGTACATTGCGTGGAACAGCAGTTCCTGTGTACATTGTGCTGAACAGCAGCTCCCGTGTACATTGTGCTGAACAGCAGCTCCCGTGTACATTGTGTGGAACAGCTGGTCCCGTGTACATTGTGCTGAACAGCAGCCCTTGTATATATTCTGCTGAACAGCAGGTCCCGTGTACATTGTGCTGAACAGGAACTCCGGTGTACATTGCGTGGAACAGCAGTGCCTGTGTACATTGTGCTGAACAGCAGCTCCCGTGTACATTGCGTGGAACAGCAGCTCCCGTGTACATTTTGCTGAACAGCAGCCATTGTATATAATCTGCTGAACAGCAGGTCCCGTGTACATTGTGCTGAACAGCAGGTCCTGTGTACATTGTGCTGAACAGCAGGTCCCGTGTACAATGTGCTGAACAGTAGCTCCCGTGTACATTGTGTCGAACAGCAGCTCTCGTGTACATTGTGCTGAACAGCAGCTGCCGTGTACATTGTGCTGAACAGCAGCTCCCGTGTAAATTGTACTGAACAGCAGCTCCCGTGTACATTGTGCTGAACAGCAGCTGCCGTGTACATTGTGCTGAACAGCAGCTCCCGTGTACATTGTGCTGAACAGCCGCTCCCATGTACATTGTGTCGAACAGCAGCTCCCGTGAACATTGTGCTGAACAGCAGCTTCCGTGTACATTGTGCTGAACAGCAGCTGCCGTGTACATTGTGCTGAACAGCTGCTCCCGTGTACATTGTGCTGAACAGAAGCTCCCGTGTACATTGTGCTGATGAGCAGCTCCCGTGTACATTGTACTGAACAGAAGCTCCCGTGTACATTGTGCTGAACAGCAGCTCACGTGTACATTGTGCGGAACAGCAGCTCCCGAGTACATTGTGTCGAAAAGCAGATACCGTGAACATTGTGCTGAACAGCAGCTCCAGTGCACATTGTGCTGAAAAGCAGCTCCTGTGTACATTGTGCAGAACAGCAGCTCCCGTGTAAATTCTGATAAACAGCAGCTCCTGTGTACATTATGTCGAGCAGCAGCTCCCATGTACATTGTGCTGAACAGCAGCTCCCGTGTACATTGTGCTGAACAGCAGCTCCCGTGTACATTGTGCTGAAAAGCAGCTCCCGTGTACATTGTGTCGAACAGCAGCACCCTTGTACATTGTGCTGAACAGCAGCTCCCGTGTACATTGTGTCGAACAGCAGCTCCCGTGTACATTGTGCTGAAAAGCTGCTCCCGTGTACATTGTGTCTAACAGTAGCTCCCGTGTACATTGTGCTGAACAGCAGCTCCTGTGTACATTGCGCAGAACAGGAGCTCCCGTGTAGATTGTGTGGAACAGCAGTTCCTGTGTACATTGTGCTGAACAGCAGCTCCCGTGTACATTGTGCTGAACAGCAGCTCCCGTGTACATTGTGTGGAACGGCAGCTCCTGTGTACATTGTGTCGAAGAGCAGCTCCCTTGTACATTGTGCTGAACAGCTGCTCCCGTGTACATTGTGTCGATCAGCAGTTCCCGTGTACATTGTGTTGAAATGAAGCTCCCGTGTACATTGTGTCGAACAGCAGCTCCCATGTACTTTCTGTTGACCAGCAGCTCCCGTGTACATTGTGCGGAACAGAAGCCCCCGTGTACATTGTGTCGAACAGCAGCTCCCGCGTACATTGTGCCGAACAGCAGGTCCCGTGTCCATTGTGAAAAACAGCAGCTACCACGTACATTGTGTCGAACAGCAGCTACCGTGTACATTGTGCTGAACAGCAGATCCCGTGTACAGTGCGTCGAACAGCAGCTCCCGTGTACATTGTGCTCAACAGCAGCTCCCGTGTGCATTGTGCTGAACAGCAGCTCCCGTGTGCATTGTGCTAAACAGCAGCTCCCGTGTACATTCTGCTGAACAGCAGTTCCTGTGTACATTGTGCTGAACAGCAGCTCCCGTGTGCATTGTGCTAAACAGCAGCTCCCGTGTACATTCTGCTGAACAGCAGTTCCCGTGTACATTGTGCTGAACAGCAGCTCCCGTGTACATTGTGCTGAACAGCAGCTTCCGTGTACATTGTGCTGAACAGCAGCTCCCGTGTACATTGTGCTGAATTGCAGCTACCCTGTACATTGTGCTGAACAATAGATCCCGTGTACATTGTGCTGAACAGCAGCTCCCGTGTACATTGTGCTGAACAGCAGCTCCCGTGTACATTGTGCTGAACAGCAGCTGCCGTGTACATTGTGTCGAACAGCAGCTTCCGTGTCCATTGTGATGAGCAGCAGCCCCCGTGTACATTGTGCTGAACAGCAGCTTCCGTGTACATTGTGTCGAACAGCAGCTTCCGTGTCTATTGTGTCGAACAGGAGCTTCCGTGTCCATTGTGATGAACAGCAGCACCCGTGTACATTGTGCTGAACAGCAGTTCCCGTGTACAATGTGTCGAACAGCAGCTCCCGTGTACATTGTGCTGAACAGCAGCTCCCGTGTACATTGTGTCGAACTGCAGCTCCCGTGTACATTGTGCTGAACATCAGCTCACGTGTACATTGTGCTGAATAGCAGCCCCCGTGTACATTGTGCCCAACAGCAGCTCCATGGTACATTGTGCTGAACAGAAGCTCCCGTTTACATTGTGCTGACGAGCAGCTCCCATCTACATTGTGCTGAACAGTAGCTCCCGTGTACATTGTGCTGAACAGCAGCTCCCGTGTACATTGTGCTGAACAGCAGCTCCCATGTACATTGTGCTGAAAAGCAGCTCCCGTGTACATTGTGTCGAACAGCAGCTCCCTTGTACATTGTGCTGAACTGCAGCTCCCGTGTACATTGTACTGAACAGAAGCTCCCGTGTACATTGTGCTGAACAGCAGCTCACGTGTACATTGTGCGGAACAGCAGCTCCCGAGTACATTGTGTTGAAAAGCAGATACCGTGAACATTGTGCTGAACAGCAGCTCCAGTGCACATTGTGCTGAAAAGCAGCTCCTGCGTACATTGTGCAGAACAGCAGCTCCCGTGTATATTCTGATAAACAGCAGCTCCTGTGTACATTGTGCAGAACAGCAGCTCCCGTGTACATTGTGTCGAGAAGCAGCTCCCATGTACATTGTGCTGAACAGCAGCTCCCGTGTAAATTGTACTGAACAGCAGCTCCCGTGTACATTGTGCTGAACAGCAGCTGCCGTGTACATTGTGCTGAACAGCAGCTCCCGTGTACATTGTGCTGAACAGCCGCTCCCATGTACATTGTGTCGAACAGCAGCTCCCGTGAACATTGTGCTGAACAGCAGCTTCCGTGTACATTGTGCTGAACAGCAGCTGCCGTGTACATTGTGCTGAACAGCTGCTCCCGTGTACATTGTGCTGAACAGAAGCTCCCGTGTACATTGTGCTGATGAGCAGCTCCCGTGTACATTGTACTGAACAGAAGCTCCCGTGTACATTGTAATGAACAGCAGCTCACGTGTACATTGTGCGGAACAGCTGCTCCCGAGTACATTGTGTCGAAAAGCAGATACCGTGAACATTGTGCTGAACAGCAGCTCCAGTGCACATTGTGCTGAAAAGCAGCTCCTGTGTACATTGTGCAGAACAGCAGCTCCCGTGCATATTCTGATAAACAGCAGCTCCTGTGTACATTATGTCGAGCAGCAGCTCCCATGTACATTGTGCTGAACAGCAGCTCCCGTGTACATTGTGCTGAACAGCAGCTCCCGTGTACATTGTGCTGAAAAGCAGCTCCCGTGTACATTGTGTCGAACAGCAGCACCCTTGTACATTGTGCTGAACAGCAGCTCCCGTGTACATTGTTTCGAACAGCAGCTCCCGTGTACATTGTGCTGAAAAGCTGCTCCCGTGTACATTGTGTCTAACAGTAGCTCCCGTGTACATTGTGCTGAACAGCAGCACCCATGTACATTTTGCTGAACAGCAGCTCCCGTGTACATTGTGCAGAACAGGAGCTCCCGTGTAGATTGTGTGGAACAGCAGTTCCTGTGTACATTGTGCTGAACAGCAGCTCCCGTGTACATTGTGCTGAACAGCAGCTCCCGTGTACATTGTGTGGAACGGCAGCTCCTATGTACATTGTGTCGAAGAGCAGCTCCCTTGTACATTGTGCTGAACAGCTGCTCCCGTGTACATTGTGTCGATCAGCAGTTCCCGTGTACATTGTGTTGAAATGAAGCTCCCGTGTACATTGTGTCGAACAGCAGCTCCCATGTACATTCTGTTGACCAGCAGCTCCCGTGTACATTGTGCGGAACAGAAGCCCCCGTGTACATTGTGTCGAACAGCAGCTCCCGCGTACATTGTGCCGAACAGCAGGTCCCATGTCCATTGTGAAAAACAGCAGCTACCACGTACATTGTGTCGAACAGCAGCTACCGTGTACATTGTGCTGAACAGCAGATCCCGTGTACATTGCGTCGAACAGCAGCTCCCGTGTACATTGTGCTCAACAGCAGCTCCCGTGTGCATTGTGCTGAACAGCAGCTCCCGTGTGCATTGTGCTAAACAGCAGCTCCCGTGTACATTCTGCTGAACAGCAGTTCCTGTGTACATTGTGCTGAACAGCAGCTCCCGTGTGCATTGTGCTAAACAGCAGCTCCCGTGTACATTCTGCTGAACAGCAGTTCCCGTGTACATTGTGCTGAACAGCAGCTCCCGTGTACATTGTGCTGAACAGCGGCTCCTGTGTACATTGTGCTGAACAGCAGCTTCCGTGTACATTGTGCTGAACAGCAGCTCCCGTGTACATTGTGCTGAATTGCAGCTACCCTGTACATTGTGCTGAACAATAGATCCCGTGTACATTGTGCTGAACAGCAGCTCCCGTGTACATTGTGCTGAACAGCAGCTCCCGTGTACATTGTGCTGAACAGCAGCTGCCGTGTACATTGTGTCGAACAGCAGCTTCCGTGTCCATTGTGATGAGCAGCAGCCCCCGTGTACATTGTGCTGAACAGCAGCTTCCGTGTACATTGTGTCGAACAGCAGCTTCCGTGTCTATTGTGTCGAACAGGAGCTTCCGTGTCCATTGTGATGAACAGCAGCACCCGTGTACATTGTGCTGAACAGCAGTTCCCGTGTACAATGTGTCGAACAGCAGCTCCCGTGTACATTGTGCTGAACAGCAGCTCCCGTGTACATTGTGTCGAACTGCAGCTCCCGTGAACATTGTGTGGAACAGCAGCTCCCGAGGAGATTGTGTAGAACATCAGCTCCAGTGCACATTGTGTCGAACAGCAGCTCCCGTGCACATTGTGCTGAAAAGCAGCTCCCGTGTACATTGACCTGAACAGCAGACCCCTTCTACATTGTGTCGAACAGCAGCTCCCGTGTACAGTGTGCTGAACTGCAGCTCCTACGTACATCGTGCTGAACAGCAGCTCCCGTGTATATTGTGCTGAACAGCATCTCCCGTGTACATTGTGCTGAACAGCAGCTCCCGTGTACATTGTTTTGAACAGCAGCTACCGTGTACATTGTGCTGAGCAGCAGCTCCCGTTTACATTGTGTGAAACAGCAGCTCCCGTGTACATTGTGCTGAACAGCAGCCCTTGTATATATTCTGCTGAACAGCAGGTCCCGTGTACATTGTGCTGAACAGCAGGTCCTGTGTTCATTGTGCAGAACAGCATCCCTTGTATATATTCTGCTGAACAGCAGGTGCTGTGTACATTGTGCTGAACAGCAGGTCCCGTGTACAATGTACTGAACAGAAGCTCCAGTGTACATTGTGTCGAACAGCAGCTCTCGTGTACATTGTGCTGAACAGCAGTTCCCGTGTACATTGTGTTGAAGATTAGCTCCCGTGTACATTGTGTCGAACAGGAGCTGCCGTGTACATTGTGTCGAACAGCAGCTCACGTGTACATTGTGCTGAACAGCAGCTCCCGTGTACATTGTGCTGAAAAGCAGCTCTCGTGTACATTGTGTCGAACAGCAGCTCCCTTGTACATTGTGCTGAACAGCAGCTCCCGTGTACATTGTGTCGAACAGCAGCTCCCGTGTACATTGTGCTGAACAGCTGCTCCCGTGTACATTGTGTCGAACAGTAGTTCCCGTGTACATTGGGCTGAACAGCAGCACCCATGTACATTGTGCTGAAAAGCAGCTCCCGTGTACATTGTGCTGAACAGCAGCTCCCGTGTACATTGTGTCGATCAGCATGTCCCCTGTGCATTGTGCTGTACAGCAGCTCCCGT
Organism: Cetorhinus maximus; assembly: GCF_964194155.1. Taxonomy (NCBI): domain Eukaryota; kingdom Metazoa; phylum Chordata; class Chondrichthyes; order Lamniformes; family Cetorhinidae; genus Cetorhinus; species Cetorhinus maximus. Next base: position 11,951,231 of record NC_135898.1, on the reverse strand, counting down.
GTACATTGTGCTGAACAGCAGCTCCCGTGTACATTGTGTGGAACTGCAGCTCCCGTGTACATTGTGTCGAACAGCAGCTCCCGTGTACATTGTGCTGAACAGCAGCTCCCGTGTACATTGTGCAGAACAGGAGCTCCCGTGTACATTGCGTGGAAAAGCAGTTCCTGTGTACATTGTGCTGAACAGCAGCTCCCGTGTACATTGTGCTGAACAGCTGCTCCCGTGTACAGTGTGTGGAACAGCAGCTCCCGTGTACATTGTGCTGAACAGCAGCCCTTGTATATATTCTGCTGAACAGCAGGTCCCGTGTACATTGTGCTGAACAGGAGCTCCCGTGTACATTGCGTGGAACAGCAGTTCCTGTGTACATTGTGCTGAACAGCAGCTCCCGTGTACATTGTGCTGAACCGCAGCTCCCGTGTACATTGTGTGGAACAGCAGCTCCCGTGTACATTGTGCTGAACAGCAGCCATTGTATATATTCTGCTGAATAGCAGGTTCCGTGTACATTGTGCTGAACAGCAGGTCCTGTGTACATTGTGCTGAACAGCAGGTCCCGTGTACAATGTGCTGAAAAGCAGCACCCGTGTACATTGTGCTGAACAGCAGCTCCCGTGTACATTGTGCCGAACAGCAGTCCCTGTGTACATTGTGCTGAACAGCAGCTCCCGTGTACATTGTGCCGAACAGCAGTCCCCATGTACATTGTGCCGAACAGCAGCTCCCGTGTACATTGTGCCGAACAGCAGCTCCCGTGTTCATTGTGCCGAACAGCAGCTCCCGTGTTCATTGTGCTGAACAGCAGCTCCCGTGAACATTGTGCTGAACAGCTTCTCCCGTTTACATTGTGCTGAACAGCGGCTCGCGTGTACATTGTGCTGAATAGCAACTCCCGTGTACATTGTGCTGAACATCAGCCCCCGTGTACATTGTGCTGCACAGCAGCTCCCGTGTACATTGTGCTGAACAGCAGCTCCCGTGTACATTGTGTGGAACAGCAGCTCCAGTGTGCATTGTGTCGAACAGCAGCTCCAGTGTACATTGTGTTGAAATGCAGCTCCCGTGTACATTGTGTCAAAAAGCAGCTGTGTACATTGTGCTGAACAGCATCTCCCGTGTACATTGTGCTGAACAGCAGATCCCCTGTGCATTGTGCTGTACAGCAGCTCCCGTGTACATTGTGTTGAACAGCAGCTCCCGTGTACATTGTGTGGAACTGCAGCTCCCGTGTACATTGTGTCGAACAGCCGCTCCCGTGTACATTGTGCTGAACAGCTGCTCCCGTGTACATTGTGCTGAACAGCAGCTCCCGTGTACATTGTGCTGAAAAGCAGTTCCCGTGTACATTGTGCTGAACAGCAGCTCGCGTGTGATTTGTGCTGAATAGCAACTCCCGTGTACATTGTCCTGAACAGCAGCGCCCGAGTACATTGTGCTGTACAGCAGCTCCCGTGTACATTGTGCTGAACAGCAGCTCCCGTGTCCATTGTGTGGAACGGCAGCTCCTGTGTACATTGTGTCGAAGAGCAGCTCCCTTGTACATTGTGCTGAACATCTACTCCCGTGTACATTGTGTCGATCAGCAGTTCCCGTGTACATTGCCTTGAAATGAAGCTCCCGTGTACATTGTGTCGAACAGCACCTCCCGTGTACATTGTGTTGAACAATAGCTCCCGTCTACATTGTGGCGAACAGCAGCTCCCGTGAACATTGTGCTGAACAGCAGCTCCCGTGTACATTGTGCTGAACAGCTGCCTCATTGTACATTGTGCTGAACAGCAGCTCCCGTGGACACTATGCTGAACAGCAGCTCCAGTGTATATTCTGCTGAACAGCTGCTCCCGTGTACATTGTGCTGAACAGCAGCTCCCGTGTATATTCTGCTGAACAGCAGCTCCCCTGTACATTGTGTCGAACAGCAGCTCCCATGTACATTGTGTCGGACAGCAGCACCGTTGTACATTGTGCTGAACAGCAGCTCCCGTGTACATTGCGTCAAACAGCAGCTCCCGTGTACATTGTGCTCATCAGCAGCTCCCGTGTACATTGTGTGGAACAGCAGCTCCCGTGTACAATGTGCTGAACAGCAGCCCCCGTGTACATTGTGCCGAACAGCAGCTCCCGTGTACATTGTGTCGAACAGCAGCTCCCATGTACATTGTGCGAAACAGCCGCTCCCGTGTACATTGTGTCGAACAGCAGCTTCCGTGTCCATTGTGATGAACAGCAGCACCCGTGTACATTGTGTCGAACAGCAGCTCCCGTGTACATTGTGCTGACCAGCAGCACCCGTGTACATTGTGCTGAACAGCAGCTCCCTTGTACATTGTGCCGAACAGCAGTCCCTGTGTACATTGTGCTGAACAGCAGCTCCCGTGTACATTGTGCCGAACAGCAGTCCCCATGTACATTGTGCTGAACAGCAGCTCCCGTGTACATTGTGCTGAACATCAGCCCCCGTGTACATTGTGCTGCACAGCAGCTCCCGTGTACATTGTGCTGAACAGCAGCTCCCGTGTACATTGTGTGGAACAGCAGCTCCAGTGTGCATTGTGTCGAACAGCCGCTCCAGTGTACATTGTGTTGAAATGCAGCTCCCGTGTACATTGTGTCAAAAAGCAGCTGTGTTCATTGTGCTGAACAGCATCTCCCGTGTACATTGTGCTGAACAGCAGATCCCCTGTGCATTGTGCTGTACAGCAGCTCCCGTGTACATTGTGCTGAACAGCAGCTCCCGTGTACATTGTGTGGAACTGCAGCTCCCGTGTACATTGTGTCGAACAGCCGCTCCCGTGTACATTGTGCTGAACAGCTGCTCCCGTGTACATTGTGCTGAACAGCAGCTCCCGTGTACATTGTGCTGAAAAGCAGTTCCTGTGTACATTGTGCTGAACAGCAGCTCGCGTGTGATTTGTGCTGAATAGCAACTCCCGTGTACATTGTACTGAACAGCAGCGCCCGTGTACATTGTGCTGTACAGCAGCTCCCGTGTACATTGTGCTGAATAGCAGCTTCCGTGTACATTGTGTGGAACGGCAGCTCCTGTGTACATTGTGTCGAAGAGCAGCTCCCTTGTACATTGTGCTGAACAGCTGCTCCCGTGTACATTGTGTCGATCAGCAGTTCCCGTGTACATTGTGTTGAAATGAAGCTCCCGTGTACATTGTGTCGAACAGCAGCTCCCGTGTACATTGTGTTGAACAGTATCTCCCGTCTACATTGTGGCGAACAGCAGCTCCCGTGTACATTGTGCTGAACAGCAGCTGCCGTGTACATTGTGCTGAACAGCCGCTCCCATGTACATTGTGTCGAACAGCAGCTCCCGTGAACATTGTTCTGAACAGCAGCTCCCGTGTACATTGTGCTGAACAGCTGCCTCATTGTACATTGTGCTGAACAGCAGCTCCCGTGGACATTATGCTGAACAGCAGCTCCAGTGTATATTCTGCTGAACAGCTGCTCCCGTGTACATTGTGCTGAACAGCAGCTCCCGTGTATATTCTGCTGAACAGCAGCTCCCCTGTACATTGTGTCGAACAGCAGCTCCCATGTACATTGTGTCGGACAGCAGCACCGTTGTACATTGTGCTGAACAGCAGCTCCCGTGTACATTGCGTCGAACAGCAGCTCCCGTGTACATTGTGTTGAAATGCAGCGCCCGTGTACATTGTGTGGAACAGCAGCTCCCGTGTACAATGTGCTGAACAGCAGCCCCCGTGTACATTGTGCCGAACAGCAGCTCCCGTGTACATTGTGTCGAACAGCAGCTCCCATGTACAATGTGCGAAACACCCGCTCCCGTGTACATTGTGTGGAACTGCAGCTCCCGTGTACATTGTGTGGAACTGCAGCTCCCGTGTACATTGTGCTGAACAGCTGCTCCCGTGTACATTGTGCTGAACAGCAGCTCCCGTGTACATTGTGCTGAAAAGCCGTTCCCGTGTACATTGTGCTGAACAGCAGCTCGCGTGTGATTTGTGCTGAACTGCAACTCCCGTGTACATTGTCCTGAACAGCAGCGCCCGTGTACATTGTGCTGTACAGCAGCGCCCGTGTACATTGTGCTGAACAGCAGCTCCCGTGTACATTGTGTGGAACGGCAGCTCCTGTGTACATTGTGTCGAAGAGCAGCTCCCTTGTACATTGTGCTGAACAGCTGCTCCCGTGTACATTGTGTCGATCAGCAGTTCCCGTGTACATTGTGTTGAAATGAAGCTCCCGCGTACATTGTGTCGAACAGCAGCTCCCGTGTACATTGTGTCGAACAGCAGCTCCCGTGTACATTGTGGCGAACAGCAGCTCCCGTGTACATTGTGTCGAATGCAGCTCCCGTGTACATTGTGTCGAGCAGCATCTCACGTGTACGTTGTGTCGAACAGCCACCCCCGTGTACATTGAACTGAAAAGCAGCTACCGTGTACATTGTGTCGAACAGCAGCTCCCGTGTACATTGTGCTGAACTGCAGCTCCCGTGTACATTGTGCTGAACAGCAGCTCCCGTGTACATTGTGCTTAACAGCAGCTCCCGTGTACATTGTGCTGAACTGCAGCTCCCGTATACATTGTTCTGAACAATAGCTCCCGTGGACATTGTGCTGAACAGCAGCTCCCGTGTACATTGTGCTGAACAGCAGCTCCCGTGTGCATTGTGATGAACAGAAGCTCCCGTGTACATTGTGTCGAACAGCAGCTTCCATGTACATTGTGATGAAAAGCAGCACCTGTGTACATTGTGTCGAACAGCAGCTCCCGTGTACATTGTACTGAACAGCAGCTCCCGTCAACATTTTGTGGGACAGCAGCTACCGTGTACATTGGGTGGAACAGCAGCTCCCGTATACATTGTGTCGAACAGCAGCCCCCGTGTACATTGTGTCAAACAGCAGCTCCCGTGTACATTGTAATGCACAGCAGCTCCCGTGTACATTGTGTTGAACAGCAGCTCCCGTGTACTTTGTGCGGAAGAGCAACCCCCGTGTACATTGTGTCGAACAGCAGCTCCCGTGAACATTGTGCCGAACAGCAGGTCCCGTGTCCATTGTGCAGAAAAGCAGCTCCGTGTACATTGTGCTGAACAGCAGCTTCCGTGTACATTGTGCTGAACAGCAGCTCCCGTGTACATTGTGCTGAACAGCAGCTTCCGTGTACATTGTGCTGAACAGCAGCTCCCGTGTACGTTGTGCTGAACTGCAGCTCCCCTGTACATTGTACTGAACAATAGATCCAGTGTACATTGTGCTGAACAGCAGCTCCCGTGTACATTGTGCTGAACAGCAGCTCCCGTGTACATTGTGCTGAACAGCAGATGCCGTGTACATTGTGTCGAACAGCAGCTTCCGTGTCCATTGTGATGAGCTGCAGCTCCCGTGTGCATTGCGTCGAACAGCAGCCGCCGTGTACATTGTGCTAAACAGCAGCCCCCGTGTACCTTGTGCTGAACAGCAGCTCCCGTGTACATTGTGTCGAACAGCAGCTACCTTGTACATTGTGTCGAACAGCAGCTTCCGTGTCTATCGTGTCGAACAGGATCTTCCGTGTCTATTGTGTCGAACAGGAGCTTCCGTGTCCTTTGTGATGAACAGCAGCACCCGTGTACATTGTGTCGAACAGCAGCTCCTGTGTACATTGTCCTGAACTGCAGCTCACGTGTACATTGTGCTGAACATTAGCTACCGTGTACATTGTGCTGAACAGCAGCTCCTGTGTACATTGTGCTGAAGAGCAGCTCCCGTGTACATTGTGTCGAACAGCAGCTCCCGTGTACATTGTGCTGTACAGCTGCTCCCGTGAACATTGTGTGGAACTGCAGCTCCCGTGTACATTGTGTCGAACAGCAGCTCCCGTGTGCATTGTGCTGAACAGCTGCTCCCGTGTACATTGTGTCGATCAGCAGTTCCCGTGTACATTGTGCTGAAATGAAGCTCCCGTGTACATTGTATCGAACAGCAGCTCCCGTGTACATTGTGTCGAACAGCAGCTCCCGTGTACATTGTGCCGAACAGCAGCTCCCGTGTACATTGTGTCGAAAGGCAGCTCCCGTGTACATTGTGTCGATCAGCAGCTCCGGTGTACATTGTGTCGAACAGCAGCTCCTGTGTACATTGTGCTGAACTGCAGCTCACGTGTACATTGTGCTGAACATTAGCTACCGTGGACATTGTGCTGAACTGCAGCTCCCGTGTACATTGTGCTGAAGAGCAGCTCCCGTGTACATTGTGTCGAACAGCAGCTACCGTGTACATTGTGGGGAACAGCAGCTCCCGTGTACATTGTGACGAACAGCTGCTCCTGTGTACATTGTGTCGAACAGCAGATCCCGTGTACATTGTGCTTAACAGCTGCTCCCGTGTACATTGTGCTGAACAGCAGCTCCCGTGTACATTGTGCTTAACAGCAGCTCCCGTGTACATTGTGCTGAACTGCAGCTCCCGTGTACATTGTTCTGAACAATAGCTCCAGTGTACATTGTGCTGAACAGCACCTCCAGTGTACATTGTGCTGAACAGCAGCTCCCGTGTACATTGTGCTGAACAGCAGCTCCCGTGTACATTGTGTCGAACAGCAGCTCCCGTGTACATTGTGTTGAACAGCAGCTACCATGTACATTGTGTCGAACAGCAGCTTCCATGTACATTGTGATGAAAAGCAGCACCCGTGTGCATTGTGTGGAACTGCAGCTCCCGTGCACATGGTGCTGAGCAGCAGCTCCCGTGAACATTGTGCTGAACAGCAGCTCCCGTGTACATTGTGTGGAACAGCATCTCCCGCGTACATTGTGTCGAACAGCAGTCCCCGTGTACATTGTGCTGAACAGCAGCTCCCGTCTCCATTATGCTGAACAGCAGCTCCCGTGTACATTGTGTCGAACAGCAGCTCCCGTGTACATTGTGTCGAACAGCAGCTCCAGTGTACATTGTATTGAACAGCAGCTCCGGAGTACATTGTGCTGAAAAGCAGCTCCGTGTACGTTGTGTTGAACAGCAGCTACCGTGTACATTGTGCTGAACAGCAGATCCCGTGTACATTGTGCTGAAGAGCAGCTCCCGTGTACATTGTGTCTAACAGCATCTCCCGTGTCCTTTGTGTGGAACAGCAGCTCCCGTATACATTATGTCGAACAGCAGCTACTGTGTACATTGTGTCGAACAGCAGCTCCCGTGTACATTGTGCTGAACAGCAGCTCCCGTGCACATTGTGCTGAACAGCAGCTCCCGTGTACATTGTGCTGAACAGCAACTCCCGTGTACATTGTGTCGAACAGCAACTCCCGTGTACATTGTGATGAACAGCAGCACCCGTGTACATTGTGTCGAACAGCAGCTTCCGTGTCTATTGTGTCGAACAGCATCTTCCGTGTCCATTGTGATGAACAGCAGCACCCGTGTACATTGTGCTGAACAGGAGCTACCGTGTGCATTGTGTCGAACAGCAGCTGCCGTGTACATTGTGCTGAACAGCAGCACCCGTGTACATTGTGCTGAATAGCAGCCCCCGTGTCCATTGTGTCCAACAGCAGCTCCATGGTACATTGTGCTGAACAGAAGCTCCCGTTTACATTGTGCTGAACAGCAGCTCCCATCTACATAGTGCTGAACAGCAGCTCCCGTGTACATTGTGCTGAACAGCAGCTCCCCTGTACATTGTGCTGAACAGCAGCTCGCGTGTACATTGTGCTGAATAGCAGTTCCCGTGTACATTGTGCTGAACAACAGCTCCCGTGTACATTGTGCTGAACAACTGCTCCCGTGTACATTGTGTCGAACAGCAGCTCCTGTTTACATTGTGCTGAACTGCAGCTCACGTGTACATTGTGCTGAACAATAGCTACAGTGTACATTGTGCTGAACAGCAGCTCCCGTGTACATTGTGCTGAAGAGCAGCTCCCGTGTACATTGTGTCGAAACGCAGCTACCGTGTACATTGTGGGGAACAGCAGCTCCTGTGTACATTGTGACGAACAGCAGCTCCCGTGTACATTGTGTCAAACAGCATGTCCCGTGTACATTGCGCTTAAAAGCTGCTCCCGTGTACATTGTGCTGAACAGCAGCTCCCGTGTACATTGTGCTTAACAGCAGCTCCCGTGTACATTGTGCTGAACCGCAGCTCCCGTGTACATTGTTCAGAACAATAGCTCCCGTGTACATTGTGCTGAACAGCAGCTCCAGTGTACATTGTGCTGAACAGCAGCTCCCGTGTACATTGTGCTGAACAGCAGCTCCCGTGTGCATTGTGTTGAACAGCAGCTCCCGTGTACATTGTGTTGAACAGCAGCTACCATGTACATTGTGTCGAACAGCAGCTTCCATATACATTGTGATGAAAAGCAGCACCCGTGTACATTGTGTCGAACTGCAGCTCCCGTGTACATTGTGCTTAACTGCTGCTCCCGTGTACATTGTGCTGAACAGCAGCTCCCGTGTACATTGTGTCGAACAGCAGCTCCCGTGTACATTGTGTTGAACAGCAGCTACCATGTACATTGTGTCGAGCAGCAGCTTCCATTTACATTGTGATGAAAAGCAGCACCCGTGTACATTGTGTGGAACTGCAGCTCCCGTGTACATGGTGCTGAGCAGCAGCTCCCGTGAACATTGTGCTGAACAGCAGCTCCCGTGTACATTGTGTGGAACAGCAGCTCCCATATACATTGTGCCGAACAGCAGGTCCCATGTCCATTGTGCAGAACAGCAGCTCCGGAGTACATTGTGCTGAACAGCAGCTCCCGTGTACATTGTGCTGTACAGCAGCTCCCGTGTACAGTGTGCTGAACAGCAGGTCCTGTGTACATTGTGCTGAACAGCATCTCCCGTGTACATTGTGTCGAACAGCAGCCCCCGTGTACATTGTGCTGAACAGCAGCTCCCGTGTCCATTATGCTGAACAGCAGCTCCCGTGTACATTGTGTCGAACAGCAGCTCCCGTGTACATTGTGTCGAACAGCAGCTCCAGTGTACATTGTATTGAACAGCAGCTCCCGTGTACATTGTGTTGAACAGCAGCTCCCGTGTACATTGTGAGGAACAGCAGACCCCGTGTACATTGTGTCGAACAGCAGCTCCGGTGCACATTGTGTCGAACAGCAGCTCCTGTGTACATTGTGCTGAACTGCAGCTCACGTGTACATTGTGCTGAACAATAGCTACAGTGTACATTGTGCTGAACAGCAGCTCCCGTGTACATTGTGCTGAAGAGCAGCTCCCGTGTACATTGTGCTGAACAGCAGCTACCGTGTACATTGTGTTGAACGGCAATCCCGTGTACATTGTGCTGAACAGCAGCTACCATGTACATTGTGTCGTACAGCAGCTTCCATGTACATTGTGATGAAAAGCAGCTCCCGTGTACATTGTGCTTAACAGTTGCTCCCGTGTACATTGTGCTGAACAGCAGCTCCCGTGTACATTGTGCTTAACAGCAGCTCCCGTGTACATTGTGCTGAACTGCAGCTCCCGTGTACATTGTTCTGAACATTAGATCCCGTGTACATTGTGCTGAACAGCTGCTCCAGTGTACATTGTGCTGAACAGCAGCTCCCGTGTACGTTGTTCTGAACAGCAGCTCCCGTGTGCATTGTGCTGAACAGCAGCTCCCGTGTACATTGTGTCGAACAGCAGCTCCATTGTACATTGTGCTGAACAGCAGCTCCCGTGTACATTGTGCTGAATAGCAGCTCTCGTGCACATTGTGCTGAACAGCTCCTCCCGTGTACATTGTGCTGAACAGCAGCTCCCGTGTACATTGTGCTGTACAGCAGCTCCCGTGTACTTGTGCTGAACAGCAGCTCCCGTGTACATTGTGTGGAACTGCAGCTCCCGTGTACATTGTGTCGAACAGCAGCTCCCGTGTACATTGTGCTGAACAGCTGCTCCCGTGTACATTGTGTCGATCAGCAGTTCCCGTGTACATTGTGCTGAAATGAAGCTCCCGTGTACATTGTATCGAACAGCAACTCCCGTGTACATTGTGTCGAACAGGAGCTCCATTGTACATTGTGTCGAAAGGCAGCTCCCGTGTACATTGTGTCGAACAGCAGCTCCGGTGTACATTGTGTCGAACAGCAGCTCCTGTGTACATTGTTCTGAACTGCAGCTCACGTGTACATTGTGCTGAATAATAGCTACAGTGTACATTGTGCTGAACAGCAGCTCCCGTGTACATTGTGCTGAAGAGCAGCTCCCGTGTACATTGTGTCGAAACGCAGCTACCGTGTACATTGTGGGGAACAGCAGCTCCTGTGTACATTGTGACGAACAGCAGCTCCCGTATACATTGTGCAGAACAGCAGCAGCCGTGTACATTGTGCTGAACAGCAGCTTCCTTGTACATTGTGCTGAACAGCAGCTCCCGTGTACATTGTGTCGAACAGCAGCTCCCGTGTACATTGTGCCGAACAGCAGCTCCCTTGTACATTGTGCTGAGCAGCATCCCCCTTGTACATTGTGCTGAACAGCAGCTACCGTGTACATTTTTGTGATCAGCAGATCCCGTGAACATTGTTCTGAACAGCAGCTCCCGTGTACATTTTGCTGCACAGCAGCTCCCGTGTACAATGTGCTGAACAGCAGCTCTCGTGTACATTGTGCTGAACAGCAGCTCACGTGTACATTGTGCTGAACTGCAGCTCCCGTGTACATTTTGCTGAACAGCAGCTCTCGTGTACATTGTGCTGAACAGCAGCTCCCGTCTATATTGCGCTGAACAGCAGCTCCCATGTACATTGAGCTGAGCAGCATCTCCCGTGTACACTGTGCTGAACTGCAGCTCCCGTGCACATTGTTCTGAACAGCAGCTCCCGTGTACATTGTTCTGAACAGAAGCTCCCGTGTACATTGTGTCGAACAGCAGCTCCCGTGTATATTGTGCTCAACAGCAGCTCCCGTGTCCAATGTGCTGAACAGCAGCTCTCGTGTATATTGTGCTGAACAGCAGCTCCCGTGTACATTGTGCTGAACAGCAGCTACCGTGTACATTGTGTTGAACAGCAATCCCGTGTACATTGTGCTGAACAGCAGCTACCATGTACATTGTGTCGTACAGCAGCTTCCATGTACATTGTGATGAAAAGCAGCACCCGCGTACATTGTGCTGAACTGCAGCTCCCGTGTACATTGTGCTGAACAGCAGCTCCCGTGTACATTGTGCTTAACAGCAGCTCCCGTGTACATTGTGCTGAACTGCAGCTCCCGTGTACATTGTTCTGAACATTAGATCCCGTGTACATTGTGCTGAACAGCTGCTCCAGTGTACATTGTGCTGAACAGCAGCTCCCGTGTACATTGTTCTGAACAGCAGCTCCCGTGTGCATTGTGCTGAACAGCAGCTCCCGTGTACATTGTGTCGAACAGCAGCTCCATTGTACATTGTGCTGAACAGCAGCACCCGTGTACATTGTGCTGAATAGCAGCTCTCGTGCACATTGTGCTGAACAGCTCCTCCCGTGTACATTGTGCTGAACAGCAGCTCCCGTGTACATTGTGCTGTACAGCAGCTCCCGTGTACTTGTGCTGAACAGCAGCTCCCGTGTACATTGTGTGGAACTGCAGCTCCCGTGTACATTGTGTCGAACAGCAGCTCCCATGTACATTGTGCTGAACAGCTGCTCCCGTGTACATTGTGTCGATCAGCAGTTCCCGTGTACATTGTGCTGAAATGAAGCTCCCGTGTACATTGTATCGAACAGCAACTCCCGTGTACATTGTGTCGAACAGGAGCTCCATTGTACATTGTGCTGAACAGTAGCTCCCGTGTACATTGTGTCGAAAGGCAGCTCCCGTGTACATTGTGTTGAACAGCAGCTCCCGTGTACATTGTGTTGAACAGCAGCTACCATGTACATTGTGTCGAACAGCAGCTTCCATATACATTGTGATGAAAAGCAGCACCCGTGTACATTGTGTCGAACTGCAGCTCCCGTGTACATTGTGCTTAACTGCTGCTCCCGTGTACATTGTGCTGAACAGCAGCTCCCGTGTACATTGTGCTTAACAGCAGCTCCCGTGTACATTGTGCTGAACTGCAGCTCCCGTGTACATTGTTCTGAACAATAGCTCCCGTGTACATTGTGCTGAACAGCAGCTCCAGTGTACATTGTGCTGAACAGCAGCTCCCGTGTGCATTGTGCTGAAGAGCAGCTCCCGTGTACATTGTGTCGAACAGCAGCTCCCGTGTACATTGTGGGGAACAGCAGCTCCTGTGTACATTGTGACGAACAGCAGCTCCCGTGTACATTGTGTCGAACAGCATCTCCCGTGTACATTGCGCTTAACAGCTGCTCCCGTGTACATTGTGCTGAACAGCAGCTCCCGTGTACATTGTGCTTAACAGCAGCTCCCGTGTACATTGTTGCGAACAGCAGCTCCCGTGTACATTGTGCTGAACAGCAGCTCCCATGCACATTGTGCTGAACAGCAGCTCCCGTGTACATTGTGCTGAACAGCAACTCCCGTGTACATTGTGTCGAACAGCAGCTTCCGTGTCCATTGTGATGAACAGCAGCACCCGTGTACATTGTGTCGAACAGCAGCTTCCGTGTCTATTGTGTCGAACAGCATCTTCCGTGTCCATTGTGATGAACAGCAGCACCCGTGTACATTGTGCTGAACAGGAGCTACCGTGTACATTGTGTCGAACAGCAGCTGCCGTGTACATTGTGCTGAACAGCAGCACCTGTGTACATTGTGCTGAATAGCAGCCCCCGTGTCCATTGTGTCCAACAGCAGCTCCATGGTACATTGTGCTGAACAGAAGCTCCCGTTTACATTGTGCTGAACAGCAGCTCCCATCTACATAGTGCTGAACAGCAGCTCCCGTGTACATTGTGCTGAACAGCAGCTCGCGTGTACATTGTGCTGAATAGCAGTTCCCGTGTACATTGTGCTGAACAACAGCTCCCGTGTACATTGTGCTGAACAACTGCTCCCGTGTACATTGTGTCGAACAGCAGCTCCTGTTTACATTGTGCTGAACTGCAGCTCACGTGTACATTGTGCTGAACAATAGCTACAGTGTACATTGTGCTGAACAGCAGCTCCCGTGTACATTGTGCTGAAGAGCAGCTCCCGTGTACATTGTGTCGAAACGCAGCTACCGTGTACATTGTGGGGAACAGCAGCTCCTGTGTACATTGTGACGAACAGCAGCTCCCGTGTACATTGTGTCAAACAGCATGTCCCGTGTACATTGCGCTTAAAAGCTGCTCCCGTGTACATTGTGCTGAACAGCAGCTCCCGTGTACATTGTGCTTAACAGCAGCTCCCGTGTACATTGTGCTGAACCGCAGCTCCCGTGTACATTGTTCAGAACAATAGCTCCCGTGTACATTGTGCTGAACAGCAGCTCCAGTGTACATTGTGCTGAACAGCAGCTCCCGTGTACATTGTGCTGAACAGCAGCTCCCGTGTGCATTGTGTTGAACAGCAGCTCCCGTGTACATTGTGTTGAACAGCAGCTACCATGTACATTGTGTCGAACAGCAGCTTCCATATACATTGTGATGAAAAGCAGCACCCGTGTACATTGTGTCGAACTGCAGCTCCCGTGTACATTGTGCTTAACTGCTGCTCCCGTGTACATTGTGCTGAACAGCAGCTCCCGTGTACATTGTGTTTAACAGCAGCTCCCGTGTACATTGTGCTGAACTGCAGCTCCCGTGTACATTGTTCTGAACAATAGCTCCCGTGTACATTGTGCTGAACAGCAGCTCCCGTGTACATTGTGTCGAACAGCAGCTCCCGTGTACATTGTGTTGAACAGCAGCTACCATGTACATTGTGTCGAGCAGCAGCTTCCATTTACATTGTGATGAAAAGCAGCACCCGTGTACATTGTGTGGAACTGCAGCTCCCGTGTACATGGTGCTGAGCAGCAGCTCCCGTGAACATTGTGCTGAACAGCAGCTCCCGTGTACATTGTGTGGAACAGCAGCTCCCATATACATTGTGCCGAACAGCAGGTCCCATGTCCATTGTGCAGAACAGCAGCTCCGGAGTACATTGTGCTGAACAGCAGCTCCCGTGTACATTGTGCTGTACAGCAGCTCCCGTGTACAGTGTGCTGAACAGCAGGTCCTGTGTACATTGTGTGGAACAGCATCTCCCGTGTACATTGTGTCGAACAGCAGCCCCCGTGTACATTGTGCTGAACAGCAGCTCCCGTGTCCATTATGCTGAACAGCAGCTCCCGTGTACATTGTGTCGAACAGCAGCTCCCGTGTACATTGTGTCGAACAGCAGCTCCAGTGTACATTGTATTGAACAGCAGCTCCCGTGTACATTGTGTTGAACAGCAGCTCCCGTGTACATTGTGAGGAACAGCAGACCCCGTGTACATTGTGTCGAACAGCAGCTCCGGTGCACATTGTGTCGAACAGCAGCTCCCGTGTACATTGTGCTGAACAGCTGCTCCCGTGTACATTGTGTCGATCAGCAGTTCCCGTGTACATTGTGCTGAAATGAAGCTCCCGTGTACATTGTATCGAACAGCAACTCCCGTGTACATTGTGTCGAACAGGAGCTCCATTGTACATTGTGCTGAACAGTAGCTCCCGTGTACATTGTGTCGAACAGCCGCCCCCGTGTACATTGAGCTGAAAAGCAGCTACCGTGTTCATTGTGTCGAACAGCAGCTCCGGTATACATTGTGTCGAACAGCAGCTCCTGTGTACATTGTGCTGAACTGCAGCTCACGTGTACATTGTGCTGAACAATAGCTACAGTGTACATTGTGCTGAACAGCAGCTCCCGTGTACATTGTGCTGAAGAGCAGCTCCCGTGTACATTGTGTCGAAACGCAGCTACCGTGTACATTGTGGGGAACAGCAGCTCCTGTGTACATTGTGACGAACAGCAGCTCCCGTATACATTGTGCAGAACAGCAGCAGCCGTGTACATTGTGCTGAACAGCAGCTTCCTTGTACATTGTGCTGAACAGCAGCTCCCGTGTACATTGTGTCGAACAGCAGCTCCCGTGTACATTGTGCCGAACAGCAGCTCCCTTGTACATTGTGCTGAGCAGCATCCCCCTTGTACATTGTGCTGAACAGCAGCTACCGTGTACATTTTTGTGATCAGCAGATCCCGTGAACATTGTTCTGAACAGCAGCTCCCGTGTACATTTTGCTGCACAGCAGCTCTCGTGTACATTGTGCTGAACAGCAGCTCACGTGTACATTGTGCTGAACTGCAGCTCCCGTGTACATTTTGCTGAACAGCAGCTCTCGTGTACATTGTGCTGAACAGCAGCTCCCGTCTATATTGCGCTGAACAGCAGCTCCCATGTACATTGAGCTGAGCAGCATCTCCCGTGTACATTGTTCTGAACAGCAGCTCCAGTGTACACTGTGCTGAACTGCAGCTCCCGTGCACATTGTTCTGAACAGCAGCTCCCGTGTACATTGTTCTGAACAGAAGCTCCCGTGTACATTGTGTCGAACAGCAGCTCCCGTGTATATTGTGCTCAACAGCAGCTCCCGTGTCCAATGTGCTGAACAGCAGCTCTCGTGTATATTGTGCTGAACAGCAGCTCCCGTGTACAAATTGTTGAACAGCAGCTCGCGTGTACATTGTGCTGAACAGCAGCTCCCGTATACATTGTGCTGAACAGCAGCTCCCGTGTACATTGTGCGGAACAGCAGCTCCCGTGTACATTGTGCTGAACAGCAGCTGCCGTGTACATTGTGTTGAACAGCAGCTACCGTATGCATTGTGCTGAACAGCAGCTCCCTTGTACATTGTGCTGAACAGCAGCTCCCGTATACATTGTGCTGAACAGCAACTCCCGTGAACATTGTGTCGAACAGCAGCTCCCGTGTACATTGTGCGGAACAGCAGCTCCCGTGTACATTGTGCTGAGCAGCATCCCCCGTGTACATTGTTCTGAACAGCAGCTCCCGTCTACATTGTGTCGAACTGCAGCTCCTGTGTACATTCTAACGAACAGCAGCTCCCGTGTACATTGTGTCGAACAGCAGCTCCCATGCACATTGTGCTGAACTGCAGCTCCCGTGTACATTGTGCTGAACAGCAGCTCACGTGTACATTGTGCTGTACAGCAGCTCACGTGTACATTGTGTTGAACAGGAGCTCCCGTGTACATTGTGCTGAAGAGCAGCTCTCGTCTACTTTGTGTCGAACAGCAGCTCCCGTGTACATTGCGCTGAACAGGAGCTTCCGTGTACATTGTGTCGAACAGCAGCTCCCGTGTACATTGTGCTGACCAGGAGCTCCCGTGTACATTGTGCTGAACATCAGCCCCCGTGAACACTGTGTCGAACAGCAGCTCCCGTGTACATTGTGGTGTACATCAGCTCCCGTGTACAATGCGCTGAACAGCAGCTCCAGTATACATTGTCCTGTATAGCAACTCCCGTGTACATTGCGCTGAACAGCAGCTCCCGTGTACATTGCGCTGAACAGCAGCTCCTCTGTACATTGTGCTGAAGAGCAGCTCCCGCGTAAATTACGCTGAACAGCAGCTCCATTGTACATTGTTGTGAACAGCAGCTGCCGTGTACATTGTGTTGAACAGCAGCTCCCTTGTGCATTGTGTCGCACAGCAGCTCCCGTGTACCTTGTGCTGAACAGCATCTCCCGTGTACATTGTGTCGAACAGCAGCTCCCGTGTATATTGTGTCGAACTTCAGCTCCCGTGTACATTGTGCTGAACAGCAGCTCCCGTATACATTGTGCTGAACAGCAGCTCCGGTGTACATGGTGCTGAACAGCAGCTCCCGTGTACATTGTTTTGATCAGCATCTCCTGCGTACATTGTGCTGAACAGCATCTCCAGTGTACATGTTGATTAAAAGTATATCCCGTGTACATTGTGTTGAGCAGCAGCTCCCATGTACATTGTGCTGAACAGCAGCTCCCGTGTACATGGTGCTGAACAGCAGCCCCCGTGTACATGGTGCTGAACAGCAGCTCCCGTGTACATTTTGCTGAACAGCAGCTCCCGTGTACATTGTGCTGAACAGCAGCTCCCGTGTACATTGTGCTGAACAGCTGCTCATGTGTACATTGTTGTGATCAACAGCTCCCGTGCGCATTGTGCTGAACAACAGCTCCCGTGTACATTGTGCTGAACAGCAGCTGCAGTGTACATTGTGCTGAGCAGCAACTACCGTGTACATTGTGTCGAACAGCAGCTCCCGTGTACATTGTGCTGAGCAGCAGCTCCCGTGTACATTGTGACATACAGCAGCTCCCGTGTATATTGTGCTGAACAGCTGCTCCCGTGTAAATTGTGCTGAATAGCAGCTCCCGTGTACATTGTGCTGAACAGCAGCTCCCGTGTACATTGTGCTGAATAGCAGCTCCCGTGTACATTGTTCTGATCAGCAGCTCCCATCTACATTGTGCTGAATAGCAGCTCCCTTCTACATTCTGCTGAACAGCATCTCCTGTGTACATTGTGCTGAACAGCAGCTCCCGTGTACCTTGTGCTGAACAGCAGCCCCCGTGTACATTGTGCTGAACAGCAGCTCCCGTGTTTATTGTGTCGAACAGCAGCTCCTTTGTACATTGTGCTGAACAGCAGCCATCGTGTACATTGTGTCGATCAGCATCTCCTGTGTACATTATGCTGAACAGCATCTCCCGTGTACATTGTGTCGAACGGCAGCTCCTGTGTACATTGTGCTGAAAAGCACCCACCGTGTACATTTTGTCGAACATCAGCTCCCGTGTACATTATGTTGAACAGAAGCTCCCATGTACTTTGTGTCGAACAGCAGCTCCCGTGTGCATTGTGCTGAACAGCTGCTCCCGTGTATATTGTGTCGAACAGCAGCTCCCGTGTACATTGGGCCGAATAGCCGCTCCCTTGTACATTGTTTCGAACAGCAGCTCCCGTGTGCATTGCGCTGAACAGCAGCTCCCGTGTACATTGAGCCGAAGAGCAGGTCCCGTGTACATTGTGTTGAACAGCATTTTCCGTATACATTGTGCTGAACAGCAGATCCCGTGTACATTGTGCTGAACAGCAGCTCCCGTGTACATTGTGTCGAACAGCAGCTGACGTGTACATTGTGCTGAACAGCAGCTCCCGTGCACATTGTGCTGAACAGCAGCTCACGTGTACATTGTGTCGAACAGCAGCTGACGTGTACATTGTGCTGAACAGCAGCTCACGTGTACATTGTGCTGAACAGCAGCTCACGTGCACATTGTTGTCAACAGCAGCTCCCGTATACATTGTGCTGAACAGCAGCTCCCATGTACATTGTGCTGAACAGCAGCTCCAGTGTACATTGTGCTGAACAGCAGCTCCTGCGTACATTGTGTCGAACAGCAGCTCCCGTGTACATTGTGCTGAACAGCAGCTCCTGTGTACATTGTGCTGGATAGCAGCTCCCGTGTACATTGTGCTGAACAGCAGCTCCCGTGTACAATGTGTCGAACCGTAGCTCCCATGTACATTGTTCTGAGCAGCAGCTCCCGTGTACATTGTGCTGAACAGCACCTCCCGTGTATATTGTGTCGAACAGCAGCTCCTGTGTAAATTGTGTCGAACAGAAGCTCCCGTGTACATTGTGCTGAACAGCAGCTCCCGTGTACACTGTGTCGAAAAGCAGCACCCGTGTACATTGTGTCGAACAGCAGCTGACGTGTACATTGTGCTGAACAGCAGCTCCCGTGTACATTGTTCTGAACAGCAGCTCACGTGTACATTGTGTCGAACAGCAGCTGACGTGTACATTGTGCTGAACAGCAGCTCACGTGTACATTGTGCTGAACAGCAGCTCACGTGTACATTGTTGTCAACAGCAGCTCCCGTATACATTGTGCTGAACAGCAGCTCCCATGTACATTGTGCTGAACAGCAGCTCCAGTGTACATTGTGCTGAACAGCAGCTCCCGTGTATATTGTGCTTAATAGCAGCTCGTGTGTACATTGTGCTGAACAGCAGCTCCCGTGTACATTGTGCTGAATAGCAGCTCCCGTGTACATTGTGCCGAACAGCAGCTCCCGTGCACATTGCGCTGAACAGCAACTCCTGTGTACATTGTTCTGATCAGCAGCTCCCATGTACATTGTGCTGAATAGCAGCTCCCTTGTACATTCTGCTGACCAGCAGCTCCTGTGTACATTGTGCGGAACAGCAGCTCCCGTGTACATAGTGTGGAACAGCAGCTCCCATGTACATTCTGTCGAACAGAAGCTCCCGTGTTCATTGTGCTGAACAGCAGCTCCCGTGAACATTGTGCCGAAGAGCAGCTCCCGTGTACATTGTGCCGAACAGCAGCTCCCGTGTACATGGTGCTTAACAGCCGCTCCCGTGTACATTGTGCTGAACAGCTGCTCCTGCATACATTGTGTCGAACAGCAGCTCCCGTGTACATTGTGCTGAACAGCAGCTCCTGTGTACATTGTGCTGCATAGCAGCTCCCGTGTACATTGTGCTGAACAGCAGCTCCCGTGTACAATGTGTCGAACCGTAGCTCCCATGTACATTGCTCTGAGCAGGTACTCCCGTGTACATTGTGTCGAACAGCAGCTCCCGTGTACATTGTGCTGAACAACACCTCCCGTGTATATTGTGTTGAAAAGCAGCTCCCGTGTAAATTGTGTCGAACAGCAGCTCCCGTGTAAATTGTGTCTAACAGCAGCTCCCGTGTACATTGTGCTGAACAGCAGCTCCCGTGTACACTGTGTCGAACAGCAGCTCTCGTGTACATTGTGCTGAACAGCAGCTGACGTGTACATTGTGCTGAACAGCAGCTCCTGTGTGCATTGTACTGAACAGCAGCTCCCGTGTACATTGTGTCGAACAGCAGCTCCCATGTACTTTGTGCTGAACAGCAGCTCCCGTGTACATTGTGCTGAATAGCAGCTCCCGGGTACATTGTGCTGAAGAGCAGCTCCCGTGTACATCGTGTCGAACAGCAGCTCACGTGTACATTGTGCTGAACAGCAGCTCCCGTGTACATTGTGCTGAACAGCAGCTCACGTGTACATTGTTTGAACTGCAGCTCCCGTATAAATTTTGCTGAACAGCAGTTCCCGTGTACATTGTGCTGAACAGCAGCTCACGTGTACATGGTTGTGAACTGCAGCTCCCGTATACATTGTGTTGAACAGCATCTCCCGTATACATTGTGCTGAATAGCAGCTCCGTGTACATTGTGTCGAACAGCAGCTCCTGTGTACATTGTGCTGGATAGCAGCTCCCGTGTACATTGTGCTGAACAGCAGCTCCCGTGTACAATGTGTCGAACCGTAGCTCCCATGTACATTGTTCTGAGCAGCAACTCCCGTGTACATTGTGTCGAACAGCAGCTCCCGTGTACATTGTGCTGAACAGCAGCTCCTGTGTACATTGTGCTGGATAGCAGCTCCCGTGTACATTGTGCTGAACAGCAGCTCCCGTGTACACTGTGCTGAACAGCAGATCCCTTGTACATTATGCTGAACAGCAGCTCCTGTGTACATTGTGCTGAACAGCAGCTCCCGTGTACATTGTGCTGAACATCAGCTCCAGTGTACATTGTGCTGAACAGCAGCTCCCGTGTACATTGTGTCGAACAGCAGCTACCGTGTACATTGTGCTGAACAGCAGCTCCCGTGTACATTGTGTGGAGCAGCAGCTCCCGTGTACATTGTGCTGAACAGCAGCTCCCGTGCACATTGTGCTGAACAGCAGCTCCCGTGTACATTGTGCTGAACAGCAGCTCCCGTGTACATTGTGTCGAACAGCAGCTACCGTGTACATTGTGCTGAACAGCAGCTCCCGTGTACATTGTGTGGAGCAGCAGCTCCCGTGTACATTGTGCTGAACAGCAGCTCCTATGTTCATTGTGCTGAACAGCAGCTCCCATGTACATTGTGCTGAACTGCAGCTCCCGTGCACATTGTGTGGAACAGCAGCTCCCGTGTACATTGTGTGGAACAGCAGCTCCCGTGTACATTGTTGCGAACAACAGTTCCCGTGTACATTGTGCTGAACAGCTGCTCCTGTGTACATTGTGTGGAGTAGCAGCTCCCGTGTAAATTGTGCTGAACAGTAGCTCCCGTGCACATTGTGCTGAACAGCAGCTCCCGTGTACATTGTGCTGGATAGCAGATCCCGTGTACATTGTGCTGAACAGCAGCTCCCGTGTACAATGTGTTGAACCGTAGCTCCCATGTACATTGTTCTGAGCAGCAGCTCCCGTTTACATTGTGTCGAACAGCAGCTCCCGTGTACATTGTGCTGAACAGCACCTCCCGTGTATATTGTGTCGAACAGCAGCTCCCGTGTAAATTGTGTCGAGCAGCAGCTCCAGTGTAAATTGTGTCGAACAACAGCTCCCGTGTACATTGTGCTGAACAGCAGCTCCCGTGTACACTGTGTCGAACAGCAGCTCTCGTGTACATTGTGCTGAACAGCAGCACCCGTGTACATTGTGCTGAACAGCAGCTCCTGTGTACATTGTACTGAACAGCAGCTCCCGTGTACATTGTGTCGAACAGCAGCTCCCATGTACTTTGTGCTGAACAGCAGCTCCCGTGTACATTGTGCTGAATAGCAGCTCCCGTGTACATCGTGTCGAACAGCAGCTCACGTGTACATTGTGCTGAACAGCAGCTCCCGTGTACATTGTGCTGATCAGCAGCTCACATGTACATTGTTTGAACTGCAGCTCCCGTATAAATTTTGCTGAACAGCAGTTCCCGTGTGCATTGTGCTGAACAGCAGCTCCTGCGTACATTGTGTCGAACAGCAGCTCCCGTGTACATTGTGCTGAACAGCAGCTCCTGTGTACATTGTGCTGGATAGCAGTTCCCGTGTACATTGTGCTGAACAGCAGCTCCCGTGTACAATGTGTCGAACCGTAGCTCCCATGTACATTGTTCTGAGCAGCAGCTCCCGTGTACATTGTGCTGAACAGCACCTCCCGTGTATATTGTGTCGAACAGCAGCTCCCGTGTAAATTGTGTCGAACAGAAGCTCCCGTGTACATTGTGCTGAACAGCAGCTCCCGTGTACACTGTGTCGAAAAGCAGCTCCCGTGTACATTGTTTCGAACAGCAGCTGACGTGTACATTGTGCTGAACAGCAGCTCCCGTGTACATTGTTCTGAACAGCAGCTCACGTGTACATTGTGTCGAACAGCAGCTGACGTGTACATGGTGCTGAACAGCCGCTCCAGTGTACATTGTGCTGAACAGCAGCTCCTGCGAACATTGTGTCGAACAGCAGCTCCCGTGTACATTGTGCTGAACAGCAGCTCCTGTGTACATTGTGCTGGATAGCAGCTCCCGTGTACATTGTGCTGAACAGCAGCTCCCGTGTACAATGTGTCGAACCGTAGCTCCCATGTACATTGTTCTGAGCAGCAGCTCCCGTGTACATTGTGCTGAACAGCACCTCCCGTGTATATTGTGTCGAACAGCAGCTCCCGTGTAAATTGTGTCGAACAGAAGCTCCCGTGTACATTGTGCTGAACAGCAGCTCCCGTGTACACTGTGTCGAAAAGCAGCTCCCGTGTACATTGTGTCGAACCGCAGCTGACGTGTACATTGTGCTGAACAGCAGCTCCCGTGTACATTGTTCTGAACAGCAGCTCACGTGTACATTGTGTCGAACAGCAGCTGACGTGTACATTGTGCTGAACAGCAGCTCACGTGTACATTGTGCTGAACAGCAGCTCACGTGTACATTGTTGTCAACAGCAGCTCCCGTATACATTGTGCTGAACAGCAGCTCCCATGTACATTGTGCTGAACAGCAGCTCCAGTGTACATTGTGCTGAACAGCAGCTCCCGTGTATATTGTGCTTAATAGCAGCTCGTGTGTACATTGTGCTGAACAGCAGCTCCCGTGTACATTGTGCTGAATAGCAGCTCCCGTGTACATTGTGTTGAACAGCAGCTCCCGTGCACATTGCGCTGAACAGCAGCTCCTGTGTACATTGTTCTGATCAGCAGCTCCCATGTACATTGTGCTGAATAGCAGCTCCCTTGTACATTCTGCTGACCAGCAGCTCCTGTGTACATTGTGCGGAACAGCAGCTCCCGTGTACATAGTGTGGAACAGCAGCTCCCATGTACATTCTGTCGAACAGAAGCTCCCGTGTTCATTGTGCTGAACAGCAGCTCCCGTGAACATTGTGCCGAAGAGCAGCTCCCGTGTACATTGTGCCGAACAGCAGCTCCCGTGTACATGGTGCTTAACAGCCGCTCCCGTGTACATTGTGCTGAACAGCTGCTCCTGCATACATTGTGTCGAACAGCAGCTCCCGTGTACATTGTGCTGAACAGCAGCTCCTGTGTACATTGTGCTGCATAGCAGCTCCCGTGTACATTGTGCTGAACAGCAGCTCCCGTGTACAATGTGTCGAACCGTAGCTCCCATGTACATTGCTCTGAGCAGGAACTCCCGTGTACATTGTGTCGAACAGCAGCTCCCGTGTACATTGTGCTGAACAACACCTCCCGTGTATATTGTGTTGAAAAGCAGCTCCCGTGTAAATTGTGTCGAACAGCAGCTCCCGTGTAAATTGTGTCTAACAGCAGCTCCCGTGTACATTGTGCTGAACAGCAGCTCCCGTGTACACTGTGTCGAACAGCAGCTCTCGTGTTCATTGTGCTGAACAGCAGCTGACGTGTACATTGTGCTGAACAGCAGCTCCTGTGTGCATTGTACTGAACAGCAGCTCCCGTGTACATTGTGTCGAACAGCAGCTCCCATGTACTTTGTGCTGAACAGCAGCTCCCGTGTACATTGTGCTGAAGAGCAGCTCCCGTGTACATCGTGTCGAACAGCAGCTCACGTGTACATTGTGCTGAACAGCAGCTCCCGTGTACATTGTGCTGAACAGCAGCTCACGTGTACATTGTTTGAACTGCAGCTCCCGTATAAATTTTGCTGAACAGCAGTTCCTGCGTACATTGTGTCGAACAGCAGCTCCCGTGTACATTGTGCTGAACAGCAGCTCCTGTGTACATTGTGCTGGATAGCAGATCCCGTGTACATTGTGCTGAACAGCAGCTCCCGTGTACAATGTGTTGAACCGTAGCTCCCATGTACATTGTTCTGAGCAGCAGCTCCCGTTTACATTGTGTCGAACAGCAGCTCCCGTGTACATTGTGCTGAACAGCACCTCCCGTGTATATTGTGTCGAACAGCAGCTCCCGTGTAAATTGTGTCGAGCAGCAGCTCCAGTGTAAATTGTGTCGAACAACAGCTCCCGTGTACATTGTGCTGAACAGCAGCTCCCGTGTACACTGTGTCGAACAGCAGCTCTCGTGTACATTGTGCTGAACAGCAGCTCCCGTGTACATTGTGCTGAACTGCTGCTCCTGTGTACATTGTACTGAACAGCAGCTCCCGTGTACATTGTGTCGAACAGCAGCTCCCGTGTACATTGTGCTGAACAGCAGATCCCGTGTAAATTGTGCTGAGCAGCAGCTCCCGTGTACATTGTTCTGAACAACAGCTCCGGTGTACATTGTGATGAACTGCAGCTCCCGTGCACATTGTTCTGAACAACAGCTCCCATGTACATTGTTCCGAACAGAAGCTCCCGTGTACATTGTGCTGAGCAGCAGCTCCCGTGTACATTGTGCTGAACAGCAGCTCCCGTGTACATTGTGCTGAACAGCAGCTCCCGTGTACATTGTGCTGAACAGCAGCTCTTGTGTACATTGTTCTGAACAGCAGCTCCCGTGTACATTGTGCTGAACAGAAGCTCCCCTGTATGTTGTGCTCAACAGCAGCTCCCGTGTACAATGTGCTGAATAGCACCTCTCGTGTACATTGTGCTGAACTGCAGCTCCCGTGTACATTTTGTCGATCAGCAGCTCCCGTGTACATTGTGCTGAACAGCAGATCCGTTGTCCATTGAGCTGAACAGCAGCTCCAGTGCACATTGTGTTGAACAGCATCTCCCTTGTCCATTGAGCTGAACAGCAGCTCCGTGCACATTGTGCTGAACAGCAGCTCCCGTGTACATTGTGTCGAACAGCAGCTCCCGTGTACATTGTGTCGAAAAGCAGCTCCTGTGTACAATGTTCTGAACAGCAGCTCCCGTGTACATTATGTCGAACAGCAGCTCCCGTGTACATTGTGTCGAACAGCAGCTCCTTCCTACACTGTGCTGAACTGCAGCTCCCATGTACATTGTGCTGAACAGCAGCTCCCGTGTTCATTGAGACGAACATCAGCTCCCGTGTACATTGTGCTGAACAGCAGCTCCCGTGTAAATTATGTCGAACAGCAGCTCCCGTGTACATTGTACTGAACAGCAGGTCCCGTGTACATCGTGTCGAACAGCAGCTCCTTCCTACATTGTGCTGAACTGCAGCTCCCGTGTACATTGTGCGGAACAGCAGCTCCCGTGTTCATTGTGTCGAACAGCAGCTCCCGTGTACATTGTACTGAACAGCAGGTCCCGTGTACATCGTGTCGAACAGCAGCTCCTTCCTACATTGTGCTGAACTGCAGCTCCCGTGTACATTGTGCGGAACAGCAGCTCCCGTGTTCATTGTGTCGAACAGCAGCTCCCGTGTACATTGTGCTGAACAGCAACTCCCGTGTACATTGTGCTGAACAGCAGCTCCCGTGTACATTGTTCTGAACAGCAGCTCCCGTGCACATTGTGCTGAACAGCTGCTCCCGTGTACATTGTGTGGAGCAGCAGCTCCCGTGTACATTGTGTCGAACAGCAGCTCCCGTGTACATTGTTGCAAACAGCATCTCCTGTGTACATTGTGCTGAAGAGCAGCTCCCGTGTACATTACGCTGAACAGCAGCTCCCGTTTACATTGTTGTGAACAGCAGCTCCCGTGTACATTGTGCTGAACAGCAGATCCCGTGTTCATTGCTTCGAAAAGCAGCCCCCGTGTACATTGTGCTGAATAGCAGCGCCCGAGTACATTGTGTTGAACAGCAGCTCCCGTGTGCGTTGTGTCGAACAGCAGCTCCCGTGTACCTTGTGCTGAACAGCATCTCCCGTGTACATTGTGCCGAACAGCAGCTCCCGTGTATATTGTGTCGAACATCAGCTCCCGTGTACATTGTGCTGAACAGCAGCTCCCTTGTACATTGTGCTGAACAGCAGCTGACATGTACATTGTGCTGTACAGCTGCTCACGTGTACATTGTGTTGAACAGGTACTCCCCTGTACATTGTGCTGAACAGCAGGTCTCGTGTACATTGTGCCGAACAGCAGCTCCTGTGTACATTGCGCTGAACAGGAGCTCCCGTGTATATTGTGCTGGACAGGAGCTCCCGTGTACATTGTGTCGAACAGCAGCTCCCGTGTACATTGTGCTGTCCAGGATCCCCCGTGTACATTGTGCTGAACAGCATCTCACGTGAACAATGTGCTGAACAGGAGCTCCCGTCTACATTGTGCTGAATAGCCGCTCCCGTGTACATTGTGCTGAACATCAGCCCCCGTGAACACTGTGTCGAACTGCAGCTCCCGTGTACATTGTGCTGAACATCAGCCCCCGTGAACACTGTGTCGAACTGCAGCTCCCGTGTACATTGTGCTGTACATCAGCTCCCTTGTACAATGCGCTGAACAGCAGCTCCAGTATACATTGTCCTGTATAGCAGCTCCCGTGTAAATTGTGCTGAACAGCAGCTGCCGTGTACATTGTTCTGAACAGCAGCTCCCGTGTACATTGTGCTGAACAGAAGCTCCCCTGTATGTTGTGCTCAACAGCAGCTCCCGTGTACAATGTGCTGAATAGCACCTCTCGTGTACATTGTGCTGAACTGCAGCTCCCGTGTACATTTTGTCGATCAGCAGCTCCCGTGTACATTGTGCTGAACAGCAGATCCGTTGTCCATTGAGCTGAACAGCAGCTCCAGTGCACATTGTGTTGAACAGCACCTCCCGTGTCCATTGAGCTGAACAGCAGCTCCCGTGCACATTGTGCTGAACAGCAGCTCCCGTGTACATTGTGTCGAACAGCAGCTCCCCTGTACATTGTGTCGAAAAGCAGCTCCTGTGTACAATGTTCTGAACAGCAGCTCCCGTGTACATTATGTCGAACAGCAGCTCCCGTGTACATTGTGTCGAACAGCAGCTCCTTCCTACACTGTGCTGAACTGCAGCTCCCATGTACATTGTGCTGAACAGCAGCTCCCGTGTTCATTGAGACGAACATCAGCTCCCGTGTACATTGTGCTGAACAGCAACTCCTGTGTACATTGTGCTGAACAGCAGCTCCCTTGAACATTGTTCTGAACAGCAGCACCTTTGTACTTTGTGCTGAACAGCTGCTCCCGTGTACATTGTGTGGAGCAGCAGCTCCCGTGTACATTGTGTCGAAAAGCAGCTCCCGTGTACATTGTTGCGAACAGCAGCTCCCGTGTACATTGTGTTGAACATCAGCTCCCGTGTAATTTGTGCTGAACAGCATTTCTCGTGTACATTGTGTCGAAATGCAGCCTCCGTGTACATTGTGCTGAACAGCAGCTCCTGTGTACATTGTGCTGAACAGCAGCCCCCGTGTACATTGTGCTGAAAGGCAGCCCCCGTGTACATTGTGCTCAACAGCAGCTCCCGTGTACATTATGCTGAACAGCAGCTCCCATGTACATTGTGCTGAACAGCAGCTCCCGTGTATATTGTGCTCCACAGCAGCTCCCGTGTACATTGTGCTGAACAGCAGCTCCTGTGTACATTTTGTCGAACAGCAGCTCCCGTGTACATTGTGCTGAACAGCAGCTCCCGTGTACATTGAGCTGAACAGCAGCTCCCGTGCACATTGTGCTGAACAGCAGCTCCCGTGTACATTGTGTCGTACAGCAGCTGCCGTGTACATTGTGTCGAAACGCAGCTCCTGTGTACATTGTTCTGAACAGCAGCTCCCGTGTAAATTATGTCGAACAGCAGCTCCCGTGTACATTGTACTGAACAGCAGGTCCCGTGTACATCGTGTCGAACAGCAGCTCCTTCCTACATTGTGCTGAACTGCAGCTCCCGTGTACATTGTGCGGAACAGCAGCTCCCGTGTCCATTGTGTCGAACAGCAGCTCCCGTGTACATTGTGCTGAACAGCAACTCCCGTGTACATTGTGCTGAACAGCAGCTCCCGTGTACATTGTTCTGAACAGCAGCTCCCGTGCACATTGTGCTGAACAGCTGCTCCCGTGTACATTGTGTGGAGCAGCAGCTCCCGTGTACATTGTGTCGAACAGCAGCTCCCGTGTACATTGTTGCAAACAGCATCTCCTGTGTACATTGTGCTGAAGAGCAGCTCCCGTGTACATTACGCTGAACAGCAGCTCCCGTTTACATTGTTGTGAACAGCAGCTCCCGTGTACATTGTGCTGAACAGCAGATCCCGTGTTCATTGCTTCGAAAAGCAGCCCCCGTGTACATTGTGCTGAATAGCAGCGCCCGAGTACATTGTGTTGAACAGCAGCTCCCGTGTGCGTTGTGTCGAACAGCAGCTCCCGTGTACCTTGTGCTGAACAGCATCTCCCGTGTACATTGTGCCGAACAGCAGCTCCCGTGTATATTGTGTCGAACATCAGCTCCCGTGTACATTGTGCTGAACAGCAGCTCCCTTGTACATTGTGCTGAACAGCAGCTGACATGTACATTGTGCTGTACAGCTGCTCACGTGTACATTGTGTTGAACAGGTACTCCCCTGTACATTGTGCTGAACAGCAGGTCTCGTGTACATTGTGCCGAACAGCAGCTCCTGTGTACATTGCGCTGAACAGGAGCTCCCGTGTATATTGTGCTGGACAGGAGCTCCCGTGTACATTGTGCCGAACAGCAGCTCCCGTGTACATTGTGCTGTCCAGGATCCCCCGTGTACATTGTGCTGAACAGCATCTCACGTGAACAATGTGCTGAACAGGAGCTCCCGTCTACATTGTGCTGAATAGCCGCTCCCGTGTACATTGTGCTGAACATCAGCCCCCGTGAACACTGTGTCGAACTGCAGCTCCCGTGTACATTGTGTTGTACATCAGCTCCCTTGTACAATGCGCTGAACAGCAGCTCCAGTATACATTGTCCTGTATAGCAGCTCCCGTGTAAATTGTGCTGAACAGCAGCTGCCGTGTACAATGTGCTGAACAACAGCTCCCGTGTACATTGTTCCGAACAGAAGCTCCCGTGTACATTGTGTCGAACAGCAGCTCCCGTGTATATTGTGCTCAACAGCAGCTCCCGTGTACAATGTGCTGAACAGCAGCTCTCGTGTATATTGTGCTGAACAGCAGCTCCCGTGTACAAATTGTTGAATAGCAGCTCCCGTGTACATTGTGCTGAAGAGCAGCTCCTGTGTACATTACGCTGAACAGCAGCTCCCGTGTACATTGTGCTGAACAGCAGCTCCCGTGTACATTGTGCTGACCAGCAGATCCCGTGTACATTGCTTCGATAAGCAGCCCCCGTGTACATTGTTCTGAATAGCAGCGCCCGAGTACATTGTGTTGAACAGCAGCTCCCGTGTGCGTTGTGTCGAACAGCAGCTCCCGTGTACCTTGTGCTGAACAGCATCTCCCGTGTACAATGTGTCGATCAGCAGCTCCCGTGTACATTGTGTCGAACAGCAGTTCCTGTGTACATTGTGTCGAACAGCAGCTCCCGTGTATATTGTGTCGAACATCAGCTCCCCTGTACATTGTGCTGAACAGCAGCTCCTGTGTACACTGTCTCAACAGCAGCTCCCGTGTACATTCTGTTGAACAGCAGCTCCCTTGTACATTGTGCTGAACAGCAGCTCCCGTGTACATTGTTCTGAACAGCAGCCCCCGTGTACATTGTGTTGAACAGCAGCTCCTGTGTACCTTGTGCTCAACAGCAGCTCCCGTGTACATTGTTCTGAACAGCAGCCCCCGTGTACATTGTGCTGAACAGCAGCTCCCATGTACATTGTTCTGAACAGCAGCCCCCGTGTACATTGTGCTGAACAGCAGCTCCCATGTTCATTGTGTTGAACAGCATCTCCCGTGTACATTGTGCTGAACAGCAGCTCCCGTGTACATTTTGTCGAACAGATGCTCCAGTGTACATTGTGTTGAACAGCAGCTAGTTTGTACATTGTGCTGGACTGCAGCTCCAGTGTACATTGTGCTGAACAACAGCTCCCGTGTAAATTGTGTCGACCAGCAGCTCCCGTGTACATTGTGCTGAACAGCAGCTCCCGTGTACATTGTGCCGAACAGCAGCTCCCGTTTACATTGTGCTGAACAGCATCTCCCGTGTACATTGTGCTGAACAGCAGATCCCGTGTACATTTTGTCGAACAGATGCTCCCGTGCACATTGTGTTGAACAGCAGCTAGTTTGTACATTGTGCTGGACTGCAGCTCCCGTGTACATTGTGCTGAACAGCAGCTCCCGTGTAAATTGTGTCGACCAGCAGCTCCCGTGTACATTGTGCTGAGCAGCAGCTCCCGTGTACATTGTGCTGAACAGCAGCTCCCGTGTACATTATGCTGAACAGCAGCTCCCGTGTACATTGTGCTGAACAGCAGCTCTTGTGTACATTGTTCTGAACAGCAGCTCCCGTGTACATTGTGCTGAACAGAAGCTCCCCTGTATGTTGTGCTCAACAGCAGCTCCCGTGTACAATGTGCTGAATAGCACCTCTCGTGTACATTGTGCTGAACTGCAGCTCCCGTGTACATTTTGTCGATCAGCAGCTCCCGTGTACATTGTGCTGAACAGCAGATCCCTTGTCCATTGAGCTGAACAGCAGCTCCAGTGCACATTGTGTTGAACAGCATCTCCCTTGTCCATTGAGCTGAACAGCAGCTCCCGTGCACATTGTGCTGAACAGCAGCTCCCGTGTACATTGTGTCGAACAGCAGCTCCCGTGTACATTGTGTCGAAAAGCAGCTCCTGTGTACAATGTTCTGAACAGCAGCTCCCGTGTACATTATGTCGAACAGCAGCTCCCGTGTACATTGTGTCGAACAGCAGCTCCTTCCTACACTGTGCTGAACTGCAGCTCCCATGTACATTGTGCTGAACAGCAGCTCCCGTGTTCATTGAGACGAACATCAGCTCCCGTGTACATTGTGCTGAACAGCAACTCCCGTGTATATTGTGCTGAACAGCAGCTCCCTTGAACATTGTTCTGAACAGCAGCACCTTTGTACTTTGTGCTGAACAGCTGCTCCCGTGTACATTGTGTGGAGCAGCAGCTCCCGTGTACATTGTGTCGAAAAGCAGCTCCCGTGTACATTGTTGCGAACAGCAGCTCCCGTGTACATTGTGTTGAACATCAGCTCCCGTGTAATTTGTGCTGAACAGCATTTCTCGTGTACATTGTGTCGAAATGCAGCCTCCGTGTACATTGTGCTGAACAGCAGCCCCCGTGTACATTGTGCTGAAAGGCAGCCCCCGTGTACATTGTGCTCAACAGCAGCTCCCGTGTACATTATGCTGAACAGCAGCTCCCATGTACATTGTGCTGAACAGCAGCTCCCGTGTACATTGTGCTGAACAGCAGCTCCTGTGTACATTTTGTCGAACAGCAGCTCCCGTGTACATTGAGCTGAACAGCAGCTCCCGTGCACATTGTGCTGAACAGCAGCTCCCGTGTACATTGTGTCGTACAGCAGCTGCCGTGTACATTGTGTCGAAACGCAGCTCCTGTGTACATTGTTCTGAACAGCAGCTCCCATGTAAATTATGTCGAACAGCAGCTCCCGTGTACATTGTACTGAACAGCAGGTCCCGTGTACATCGTGTTGAACAGCAGCTCCTTCCTACATTGTGCTGAACTGCAGCTCCCGTGTACATTGTGCTGAACAGCAGCTCCCGTGTACATTGTTCTGAACAGCAGCTCCCGTGCACATTGTGCTGAACAGCTGCTCCCGTGTACATTGTGTGGAGCAGCAGCTCCCGTGTACATTGTGTCGAACAGCAGCTCCCGTGTACATTGTTGCAAACAGCATCTCCTGTGTACATTGTGCTGAAGAGCAGCTCCCGTGTACATTACGCTGAACAGCAGCTCCCGTTTACATTGTTGTGAACAGCAGCTCCCGTGTACATTGTGCTGAACAGCAGATCCCGTGTTCATTGCTTCGAAAAGCAGCCCCCGTGTACATTGTGCTGAATAGCAGCGCCCGAGTACATTGTGTCGAACAGCAGCTCCCGTGTACATTGTGCTGAACAGCAACTCCCGTGTACATTGTGCTGAACAGCAGCTCCCGTGTACATTGTGTCGAACAGCAGCTCCCGTGTACCTTGTGCTGAACAGCATCTCCCGTGTACATTGTGCCGAACAGCAGCTCCCGTGTATATTGTGTCGAACATCAGCTCCCGTGTACATTGTGCTGAACAGCAGCTCCCTTGTACATTGTGCTGAACAGCAGCTGACATGTACATTGTGCTGTACAGCTGCTCACGTGTACATTGTGTTGAACAGGTACTCCCCTGTACATTGTGCTGAACAGCAGGTCTCGTGTACATTGTGCCGAACAGCAGCTCCTGTGTACATTGCGCTGAACAGGAGCTCCCGTGTATATTGTGCTGGACAGGAGCTCCCGTGTACATTGTGTCGAACAGCAGCTCCCGTGTACATTGTGCTGTCCAGGATCCCCCGTGTACATTGTGCTGAACAGCATCTCACGTGAACAATGTGCTGAACAGGAGCTCCCGTCTACATTGTGCTGAATAGCCGCTCCCGTGTACATTGTGCTGAACATCAGCCCCCGTGAACACTGTGTCGAACTGCAGCTCCCGTGTACATTGTGCTGTACATCAGCTCCCTTGTACAATGCGCTGAACAGCAGCTCCAGTATACATTGTCCTGTATAGCAGCTCCCGTGTAAATTGTGCTGAACAGCAGCTGCCGTGTACAATGTGCTGAACAACAGCTCCCGTGTACATTGTTCCGAACAGAAGCTCCCGTGTACATTGTGTCGAACAGCAGCTCCCGTGTATATTGTGCTCAACAGCAGCTCCCGTGTACAATGTGCTGAACAGCAGCTCTCGTGTATATTGTGCTGAACAGCAGCTCCCGTGTACAAATTGTTGAATAGCAGCTCCCGTGTACATTGCGCTGAAGAGCAGCTCCCGTGTACATTACGCTGAACAGCAGCTCCCGTGTACATTGTGCTGAACAGCAGCTCCCGTGTACATTGTGCTGACCAGCAGATCCCGTGTACATTGTTTCGAAAAGCAGCCCCCGTGTACATTGTTCTGAATAGCAGTGCCCGAGTACATTGTGTTGAACAGCAGCTCCCGTGTGCGTTGTGTCGAACAGCAGCTCCCGTGTACCTTGTGCTGAACAGCATCTCCCGTGTACAATGTGTCGATCAGCAGCTCCCGTGTACATTGTGTCGAACAGCAGTTCCTGTGTACATTGTGTCGAACAGCAGCTCCCGTGTATATTGTGTCGAAGATCAGCTCCCCTGTACATTGTGCTGAACAGCAGCTCCTGTGTACACTGTCTCAACAGCAGCTCCCGTGTACATTCTGTTGAACAGCAGCTCCCTTGTACATTGTGCTGAACAGCAGCTCCCGTGTACATTGTTCTGAACAGCAGCCCCCGTGTACATTGTGTTGAACAGCAGCTCCTGTGTACCTTGTGCTCAACAGCAGCTCCCGTGTACATTGTTCTGAACAGCAGCCCCCGTGTACATTGTGCTGAACAGCAGCTCCCATGTACATTGTTCTGAACAGCAGCCCCCGTGTACATTGTGCTGAACAGCAGCTCCCGTGTTCATTGTGTTGAACAGCATCTCCCGTGTACATTGTGCTGAACAGCAGCTCCCGTGTACATTTTGTCGAACAGATGCTCCCGTGTACATTGTGTTGAACAGCAGCTAGTTTGTACATTGTGCTGGACTGCAGCTCCCGTGTACATTGTGCTGAACAACAGCTCCCGTGTAAATTGTGTCGACCAGCAGCTCCCGTGTACATTGTGCTGAACAGCAGCTCCCGTGTACATTGTGCTGAGCAGCAGCTCCCGTGTACATTGTTTCGAAAAGCAGCTCCCGTGTACATTGTTGCGAACAGCAGCTCCCGTGTACATTGTGTTGAACATCAGCTCCCGTGTAATTTGTGCTGAACAGCATTTCTCGTGTACATTGTGTCGAAATGCAGCCTCCGTGTACATTGTGCTGAACAGCAGCTCCTGTGTACATTGTGCTGAACAGCAGCCCCCGTGTACATTGTGCTGAAAGGCAGCCCCCGTGTACATTGTGCTCAACAGCAGCTCCCGTGTACATTATGCTGAACAGCAGCTCCCATGTACATTGTGCTGAACAGCAGCTCCCGTGTATATTGTGCTCCACAGCAGCTCCCGTGTACATTGTGCTGAACAGCAGCTCCTGTGTACATTTTGTCGAACAGCAGCTCCCGTGTACATTGTGCTGAACAGCAGCTCCCGTGTACATTGTGCTGAACAGCAGCTCCCGTGTGCGTTGTGTCGAACAGCAGCTCCCGTGTACCTTGTGCTGAACAGCATCTCCCGTGTACATTGTGTCGAACAGCAGCTCCCGTGTACATTGTTTCGAACAGCAGCACCCGTGTACATTGTTCTGAACAGCAGCTCCCGTGTATATTGTGTCGAACATCAGCTCCCGTGTACATTGTGCTGAACAGCAGCTCCTGTGTACACTGTCCCGAACAGCAGCTCCCGTGTACATTGTGTCGAACAGCAGCTCCCGTGTACATTCTGTTGAACAGCAGCTCCCGTGTACATTCAGCTGAACAGCAGCTCCCGTATACATTGGGCTGAACAGCTCCTCCTGTGTAGATGGTGCTGAACAGCAGCTCCCGTGTACATTGTTTTGATCAGCATCTCCTGTGTATATTGTGCCGAACAGCATCTCCGGTGTACATGTTGATTAAAAGTATATCCCGTGTACATTGAGCTGAGCAGCAGCTCCTGTGTACATTGTGCTGAACAGCAGCTCCCGTGTAAATGGTGCTGAACAGCAGCTCCCGTGTACATTTTGCTGAACAGCTGCTCACGTGTACATTGTGCTGAACAACAGCTCCCGTGTACATTGTGCTGAACAGCAGCTCTCGTGTACATTGTGCTGAACAGCTGCTCATGTGTACATTGTTGTGTTCAGCAGCTCCCGTGCGCATTGTGCTGAACAACAGCTCCCGTGTACATTGTGCTGAACAGCAGCTCCCGTGTACATTGTGCTGAGCAGCAACTACCGTGTACATTGTGTCGAACATCAGCTCCCGTGTACATTGTGCTGAACAACAGCTCCCCTGTACATTGTTCTGAACAGCAACTCCCGTGTACATTGTGTCGAACAGCAGCTCCCGTGTACATTGTTCTGAACAGCAGCTCCCTTGTACATTGTGTCATACAGCAGCTCCCGTGTACATTGTGATGTACAGCAGCTCCCGTGTACATTGTGCTGAACAGCAGCTCCCGTGTTCATTGTGCTGAACAGCATCCCCCGTGTACATTGTGCTGAACAGCAGCTCCCGTGTTCATTGTGCTGAACAGCAGCTCCCGTGTTCATTGTGCTGAACAGCATCTCCCGTGTACATTGTGCTGAACAGCAGCTCCTGTGTACATTGTGTCGAACAGCAGCTCCTGTGTACATTGTGCTGAACAGCTGCCCCCGTGTACATTGTGCTGAACAGCAGCTCCCGTGTACATTGTGTCGAACAGCAGCTCCTGTGTAGATTGTGCTGAACAGCAGCCCCCGTGTTCATTGTGCTGAACAGCAGCCCCCGTGTACATTGGGCTGAACAGCAGCTCCCGTATACATTGGGCTGAACAGCAGCTCTGGTGTACATGCTGCTGAACAGCAGCTCCCGTGTACATTGTTTTGATCAGCAACTCCTGTGTACATTGTGCTGAACAGCATCTCCGGTGTACATGTTGATTAAAACTATATCCCGTGTACATTGTGCTGAACAGCAGCTCCCGTGAACATTGTGCTGAATAGCAGCTCCCGTGTACATTGTGTCGAACAGCAGCTCCCGTGTACATTGTGCGAAATAGCAGCTCCCGTGTACATTGTGTTGAACATCAGCTCCCGTGTAATTTGTGCTGAACAGCATTTCCCGTGTACATTGTGTCGAAATGCAGCCTCCGTATACATTGTGCTGAACAGCAGCTCCTGTGTACATTGTGCTGAACAGCAGCCCCCGTGTACATTGTGCTGAAAGGCAGCCCCCGTGTACATTGTGCTCAACAGCAGCTCCCGTGTACATTATGCTGAACAGCAGCTCCCATGTACATTGTGCTGAACAGCAGCTCCCGTGTATATTGTGCTCCACAGCAGCTCCCGTGTACATTGTGCTGAACAGCAGCTCCTGTGTACATTTTGTCGAACAGCAGCTCCCGTGTACATTGTGCTGAACAGCAGCTCCCGTGTACATTGTGCTGAACAGCAGCTCCCGTGTGCGTTGTGTCGAACAGCAGCTCCCGTGTACCTTGTGCTGAACAGCATCTCCCGTGTACATTGTGTCGAACAGCAGCTCCCGTGTACATTGTTTCGAACAGCAGCACCCGTGTACATTGTGTCGAACAGCAGCTCCCGTGTATATTGTGTCGAACATCAGCTCCCGTGTACATTGTGCTGAACAGCAGCTCCTTTGTACACTGTCTCGAACAGCAGCTCCCGTGTGCATTGTGTCGAACAGCAGCTCCCGTGTACATTCTGTTGAACAGCAGCTCCCGTGTACATTCAGCTGAACAGCAGCTCCCGTATACATTGGGCTGAACAGCTCCTCCTGTGTAGATGGTGCTGAACAGCAGCTCCCGTGTACATTGTTTTGATCAGCATCTCCTGTGTACATCGTGCCGAACAGCATCTCCGGTGTACATGTTGATTAAAAGTATATCCCGTGTACATTGAGCTGAGCAGCAGCTCCTGTGTACATTGTGCTGAACAGCAGCTCCCGTGTAAATGGTGCTGAACAGCAGCCCCCTTGTACATGGTGCTGAACAGCAGCTCCCGTGTACATTTTGCTGAACAGCTGCTCATGTGTACATTGTTGTGATCAGCAGCTCCCGTGCGCATTGTGCTGAACAACAGCTCCCGTGTACATTGTGCTGAACAGCAGCTCCCGTGTACATTGTGCTGAGCAGCAACTACCGTGTACATTGTGTCGAACAGCAGCTCCCGTGTACATTGTGCTGAACAACAGCTCCCCTGTACATTGTTCTGAACAGCAACTCCCGTGTACATTGTGTCGAACAGCAGCTCCCGTGTACATTGTTCTGAACAGCAGCTCCCTTGTACATTGTGTCATATAGCAGCTCCCGTGTACATTGTGATGTACAGCAGCTCCCGTGTACATTGTGCTGAATAGCAGCTCCCATGTACATTGTGCTGAACAGCAGCTCCCGTGTACATTATGCTGAATAGCAGCTCCTGTGTACATTGTTCTGATCAGCAGCTCCCGTGTACATTGTGCTGAAGAGCAGCTCCCGTGTACATTGTGTCGAACAGCAGCTCCTGTGTACATTGTGCTGAACAGCAGCTCCCGTGTACATTGTGCTGAACAGCAGCTCCCGTGTACATTGTGTCGAACAGCAGCTCCCGTGTACATTGTGCTGAACAGCAGCTCCCGTGTACATTGTGTCGAACAGCAGCTCCTGTGTAGATTGTGCTGAACAGCAGCCCCCGTGTACATTGTGCTGAACAGCAGCTCCCGTGTTCATTGTGCTGAACAGCATCCCCCGTGTAAATTGTGCTGAACAGCATCTCCCGTGTACATTGTGCTGAACAGCAGCTCCTGTGTACATTGTGTCGAACAGCAGCTCCTGTGTACATTGTGCTGAACAGCTGCCCTCGTGTACATTGTGCTGAACAGCAGCTCCCGTGTACATTGTGTCGAACAGCAGCTCCTGTGTAGATTGTGCTGAACAGCAGCCCCCGTGTTCATTGTGCTGAACAGCAGCTCACGTGTACATTGGGCTGAACAGCAGCTCCCGTATACATTGGGCTGAACAGCATCTCCGGTGTACATGTTGATTAAAACTATATCCCGTGTACATTGTGCTGAACAGCAGCTCCCGTGAACATTATGCTGAATAGCAGCTCCCGTGTACATTGTGCTGACCAGCAGATCCCGTGTACATTGTTTCGAAAAGCAGCCCCCGTGTACATTGTTCTGAATAGCAGTGCCCGAGTACATTGTGTTGAACAGCAGCTCCCGTGTGCGTTGTGTCGAACAGCAGCTCCCGTGTACCTTGTGCTGAACAGCATCTCCCGTGTACAATGTGTCGATCAGCAGCTCCCGTGTACATTGTGTCGAACAGCAGTTCCTGTGTACATTGTGTCGAACAGCAGCTCCCGTGTATATTGTGTCGAAGATCAGCTCCCCTGTACATTGTGCTGAACAGCAGCTCCTGTGTACACTGTCTCAACAGCAGCTCCCGTGTACATTCTGTTGAACAGCAGCTCCCTTGTACATTGTGCTGAACAGCAGCTCCCGTGTACATTGTTCTGAACAGCAGCCCCCGTGTACATTGTGTTGAACAGCAGCTCCTGTGTACCTTGTGCTCAACAGCAGCTCCCGTGTACATTGTTCTGAACAGCAGCCCCCGTGTACATTGTGCTGAACAGCAGCTCCCATGTACATTGTTCTGAACAGCAGCCCCCGTGTACATTGTGCTGAACAGCAGCTCCCGTGTTCATTGTGTTGAACAGCATCTCCCGTGTACATTGTGCTGAACAGCAGCTCCCGTGTACATTTTGTCGAACAGATGCTCCCGTGTACATTGTGTTGAACAGCAGCTAGTTTGTACATTGTGCTGGACTGCAGCTCCCGTGTACATTGTGCTGAACAACAGCTCCCGTGTAAATTGTGTCGACCAGCAGCTCCCGTGTACATTGTGCTGAACAGCAGCTCCCGTGTACATTGTGCTGAGCAGCAGCTCCCGTGTACATTGTTTCGAAAAGCAGCTCCCGTGTACATTGTTGCGAACAGCAGCTCCCGTGTACATTGTGTTGAACATCAGCTCCCGTGTAATTTGTGCTGAACAGCATTTCTCGTGTACATTGTGTCGAAATGCAGCCTCCGTGTACATTGTGCTGAACAGCAGCTCCTGTGTACATTGTGCTGAACAGCAGCCCCCGTGTACATTGTGCTGAAAGGCAGCCCCCGTGTACATTGTGCTCAACAGCAGCTCCCGTGTACATTATGCTGAACAGCAGCTCCCATGTACATTGTGCTGAACAGCAGCTCCCGTGTATATTGTGCTCCACAGCAGCTCCCGTGTACATTGTGCTGAACAGCAGCTCCTGTGTACATTTTGTCGAACAGCAGCTCCCGTGTACATTGTGCTGAACAGCAGCTCCCGTGTACATTGTGCTGAACAGCAGCTCCCGTGTGCGTTGTGTCGAACAGCAGCTCCCGTGTACCTTGTGCTGAACAGCATCTCCCGTGTACATTGTGTCGAACAGCAGCTCCCGTGTACATTGTTTCGAACAGCAGCACCCGTGTACATTGTTCTGAACAGCAGCTCCCGTGTATATTGTGTCGAACATCAGCTCCCGTGTACATTGTGCTGAACAGCAGCTCCTGTGTACACTGTCCCGAACAGCAGCTCCCGTGTACATTGTGTCGAACAGCAGCTCCCGTGTACATTCTGTTGAACAGCAGCTCCCGTGTACATTCAGCTGAACAGCAGCTCCCGTATACATTGGGCTGAACAGCTCCTCCTGTGTAGATGGTGCTGAACAGCAGCTCCCGTGTACATTGTTTTGATCAGCATCTCCTGTGTATATTGTGCCGAACAGCATCTCCGGTGTACATGTTGATTAAAAGTATATCCCGTGTACATTGAGCTGAGCAGCAGCTCCTGTGTACATTGTGCTGAACAGCAGCTCCCGTGTAAATGGTGCTGAACAGCAGCTCCCGTGTACATTTTGCTGAACAGCTGCTCACGTGTACATTGTGCTGAACAACAGCTCCCGTGTACATTGTGCTGAACAGCAGCTCTCGTGTACATTGTGCTGAACAGCTGCTCATGTGTACATTGTTGTGTTCAGCAGCTCCCGTGCGCATTGTGCTGAACAACAGCTCCCGTGTACATTGTGCTGAACAGCAGCTCCCGTGTACATTGTGCTGAGCAGCAACTACCGTGTACATTGTGTCGAACATCAGCTCCCGTGTACATTGTGCTGAACAACAGCTCCCCTGTACATTGTTCTGAACAGCAACTCCCGTGTACATTGTGTCGAACAGCAGCTCCCGTGTACATTGTTCTGAACAGCAGCTCCCTTGTACATTGTGTCATACAGCAGCTCCCGTGTACATTGTGATGTACAGCAGCTCCCGTGTACATTGTGCTGAACAGCAGCTCCCGTGTTCATTGTGCTGAACAGCATCCCCCGTGTACATTGTGCTGAACAGCAGCTCCCGTGTTCATTGTGCTGAACAGCAGCTCCCGTGTTCATTGTGCTGAACAGCATCTCCCGTGTACATTGTGCTGAACAGCAGCTCCTGTGTACATTGTGTCGAACAGCAGCTCCTGTGTACATTGTGCTGAACAGCTGCCCCCGTGTACATTGTGCTGAACAGCAGCTCCCGTGTACATTGTGTCGAACAGCAGCTCCTGTGTAGATTGTGCTGAACAGCAGCCCCCGTGTTCATTGTGCTGAACAGCAGCCCCCGTGTACATTGGGCTGAACAGCAGCTCCCGTATACATTGGGCTGAACAGCAGCTCTGGTGTACATGCTGCTGAACAGCAGCTCCCGTGTACATTGTTTTGATCAGCAACTCCTGTGTACATTGTGCTGAACAGCATCTCCGGTGTACATGTTGATTAAAACTATATCCCGTGTACATTGTGCTGAACAGCAGCTCCCGTGAACATTGTGCTGAATAGCAGCTCCCGTGTACATTGTGTCGAACAGCAGCTCCCGTGTACATTGTGCGAAATAGCAGCTCCCGTGTACATTGTGTTGAACATCAGCTCCCGTGTAATTTGTGCTGAACAGCATTTCCCGTGTACATTGTGTCGAAATGCAGCCTCCGTATACATTGTGCTGAACAGCAGCTCCTGTGTACATTGTGCTGAACAGCAGCCCCCGTGTACATTGTGCTGAAAGGCAGCCCCCGTGTACATTGTGCTCAACAGCAGCTCCCGTGTACATTATGCTGAACAGCAGCTCCCATGTACATTGTGCTGAACAGCAGCTCCCGTGTATATTGTGCTCCACAGCAGCTCCCGTGTACATTGTGCTGAACAGCAGCTCCTGTGTACATTTTGTCGAACAGCAGCTCCCGTGTACATTGTGCTGAACAGCAGCTCCCGTGTACATTGTGCTGAACAGCAGCTCCCGTGTGCGTTGTGTCGAACAGCAGCTCCCGTGTACCTTGTGCTGAACAGCATCTCCCGTGTACATTGTGTCGAACAGCAGCTCCCGTGTACATTGTTTCGAACAGCAGCACCCGTGTACATTGTGTCGAACAGCAGCTCCCGTGTATATTGTGTCGAACATCAGCTCCCGTGTACATTGTGCTGAACAGCAGCTCCTTTGTACACTGTCTCGAACAGCAGCTCCCGTGTGCATTGTGTCGAACAGCAGCTCCCGTGTACATTCTGTTGAACAGCAGCTCCCGTGTACATTCAGCTGAACAGCAGCTCCCGTATACATTGGGCTGAACAGCTCCTCCTGTGTAGATGGTGCTGAACAGCAGCTCCCGTGTACATTGTTTTGATCAGCATCTCCTGTGTACATCGTGCCGAACAGCATCTCCGGTGTACATGTTGATTAAAAGTATATCCCGTGTACATTGAGCTGAGCAGCAGCTCCTGTGTACATTGTGCTGAACAGCAGCTCCCGTGTAAATGGT
Source organism: Cetorhinus maximus (assembly GCF_964194155.1). Lineage (NCBI taxonomy): Eukaryota > Metazoa > Chordata > Chondrichthyes > Lamniformes > Cetorhinidae > Cetorhinus > Cetorhinus maximus. The sequence continues at coordinate 11,909,523 of NC_135898.1, read as the reverse complement.
GCTGAACAGCAGCCCCCTTGTACATGGTGCTGAACAGCAGCTCCCGTGTACATTTTGCTGAACAGCTGCTCATGTGTACATTGTTGTGATCAGCAGCTCCCGTGCGCATTGTGCTGAACAACAGCTCCCGTGTACATTGTGCTGAACAGCAGCTCCCGTGTACATTGTGCTGAGCAGCAACTACCGTGTACATTGTGTCGAACAGCAGCTCCCGTGTACATTGTGCTGAACAACAGCTCCCCTGTACATTGTTCTGAACAGCAACTCCCGTGTACATTGTGTCGAACAGCAGCTCCCGTGTACATTGTTCTGAACAGCAGCTCCCTTGTACATTGTGTCATATAGCAGCTCCCGTGTACATTGTGATGTACAGCAGCTCCCGTGTACATTGTGCTGAATAGCAGCTCCCATGTACATTGTGCTGAACAGCAGCTCCCGTGTACATTATGCTGAATAGCAGCTCCTGTGTACATTGTTCTGATCAGCAGCTCCCGTGTACATTGTGCTGAAGAGCAGCTCCCGTGTACATTGTGTCGAACAGCAGCTCCTGTGTACATTGTGCTGAACAGCAGCTCCCGTGTACATTGTGCTGAACAGCAGCTCCCGTGTACATTGTGTCGAACAGCAGCTCCCGTGTACATTGTGCTGAACAGCAGCTCCCGTGTACATTGTGTCGAACAGCAGCTCCTGTGTAGATTGTGCTGAACAGCAGCCCCCGTGTACATTGTGCTGAACAGCAGCTCCCGTGTTCATTGTGCTGAACAGCATCCCCCGTGTAAATTGTGCTGAACAGCATCTCCCGTGTACATTGTGCTGAACAGCAGCTCCTGTGTACATTGTGTCGAACAGCAGCTCCTGTGTACATTGTGCTGAACAGCTGCCCTCGTGTACATTGTGCTGAACAGCAGCTCCCGTGTACATTGTGTCGAACAGCAGCTCCTGTGTAGATTGTGCTGAACAGCAGCCCCCGTGTTCATTGTGCTGAACAGCAGCTCACGTGTACATTGGGCTGAACAGCAGCTCCCGTATACATTGGGCTGAACAGCATCTCCGGTGTACATGTTGATTAAAACTATATCCCGTGTACATTGTGCTGAACAGCAGCTCCCGTGAACATTATGCTGAATAGCAGCTCCCGTGTACATTGTGTCGAACAGCAGCTCCCGTGTACATTGTGCGAAATAGCAGCTCCCGTGTCCATTGTGCTGAACAGCAGCTCCCGTGTACATTGTGCGAAATAGCAGCTCCCGTGTCCATTGTGCTGAACAGCAGCTCCCGTGTACATTGTGTCGAACAGCAGCTACCGTGTACATTTTGCTGAATAGCAGCTCCCGTGTACATTCTGCTGAACAGCAGCTCCCGTGTACATTGTGCTGAACAGCGGCTCCCGTGTACCTTGTGCTGAACAGCAGCTCCCGTGTACATTGTGCTGAACAGCAGCTCCCGTGTACATTGTGTCGAACAGCAGCTCCCGTGTACATTGTGCTGAACAGCAGCTCCCGTGTACATTGTGCTGAACAGCAGCTCCCGTGTACATTGTGCTGAACAGCAGCTCCCGTGTACATTGTGCTGAACCGCACGTCCCGTGTACATTGTGCTGAACATCAGCTCCCGTGTACATTGTGTTGATCAGCAGCTCCCGTGTACATTTTGCCGACCAAAAGCACCCCCGTGCATTTGATAGAGAACAGATATGTATCGGAAATGAGAATGAGAGACCCTGCGTAGTCAATGAGCAAAGACGTGGTACAATCAGCTCTTCATATTTTAAATACCCATTTAATATATAGAAATGGAAATAAAATCCCATTGGACAAGTGACATATAAAATTAAGTTATTTGTCAGAATACATTTATACAAGATTGTCCATGGGTCCTTCTGAATGTAACATGTCTCTTTCCTTCCATTAACTGAGGGGAGATGGATTGCCTGACTAAAATAGATTTAGTTGATTACATTTATAGGGAAATAGTAATGGGAAGTGAAAACAGCATATCCCACAAGCATACCAAATGAGACCTGTTCAATCATTTGCTTTTGCAGATGAAGAGTATTTGCTGAGCCAAAGCCTTGATTTCAGTTCCACTTTGCACATTATTCAACTACCCTAGATTTTCTCAGTCATTATCCCCCTCCTGTCATACAGTTGGCAGCTCACGGTCGCACATAGTGCCACTGCCTTTTGTGCCTTGTCTTTCCACTTGAGTCTGAATGGTTGAGTGACTACACTTCAAAAACTACTTCGGTGGTTGGCATGATGTTTTGGGACATCCAGAGGATGCGAAATGCCCTCTAGAAACCCATGTCGCTCATTTATCTCTCATTAACATGGCACCTGCCCGCAGAGTTGATTGAACATTTATGGGGAATGAGGACCATGCTTGGCAACCCCGCCCATCACCAGTCCAGGATGGGGATGCCATTCCGTGGGTGCCAATTTCATTGACCGACCCAAGCGGGTCAGCCAATGAGCCTCAGGAGGTGAACCAATGACAGGCAGCACCATCCCAGATAACTACCCATGTGCGCTTTCAGCGTTGTTCTTAAGGGGGCGTGTCACTGTATCATGATGAGGAAGGTCATATCGGCTGAAATCAGTTGGCACAGAATCACCCAGAAATTCGACCTTCCTGGACGAGCAACTGTCCGAATAAAGTCATTGGATCACTGGGGGTACTTGTGGGATGGGGAGGACCCTCCCAATACAGGACCTTCCTCAAGGAACATTTTGTTTATGGTTGTCTTCAAGTTTATAAATCACACTCCAAGTTAAATCACCAGCCTACACCTGTGTTACTCATCCTTATTCAGTTTTTAAGAACCTGAATTATGCTTTCTTCCTATCCGCTTTACCCTTCAGTAAAAACAAGTTTAATTCGGTGAGTTTCACCTTCTGACTTGAGGTCTCAAGCTCTGGGATCACCCTGGTTACTCCAGGCTGAGCACCCTCCAACACTTTAATGTACTTTTGAAGCTGGATTGCCTAAGCCATACACAGTGGCCTGAATTTTGGCAATTCAGCAGGAAGTGCGTGTTGCTGGTATGCGCGGGAGACTGGCTGGCCTTCTTTCTGAATTTTACAGGTGGTAGCCAATTAAATGGCATTGGCATTGGCATCCAATTTGGGACAGCAGCCTGAACCCCACCCCCCATCCCCCCTTCCCCAAGACCTCCCAACCCAATCAGATGGCTGGCAGCTCAGCAGCGCCACCATGAGCAGTGGTAGCTGCTGAGGGAGGCAGGGACCCAGCAGCCTAAATCAGGCCGGAAGAGAAAAAATTGATTAAATTACTGAGGCCGTGGGTGCTGCCTTCCCCGCCTACAGGGCCTTTTTTTTAAGCTTTAAAACACCTTCAGCCTGTCTAATTCTGGTCCTGTCATCGGCAAAATTCCCCAATGGCAGGACATGGTCGGGGTGCTGATCCCTCCAGGTTCCCCATGATTTTAACCCTCCTCCCCTCACCACTGGCCTACCCCATACCCACCTCCCTCCTGGACATGTTCCAGAAAATGGCCCCACAAATGACAGAAAGGTTTGCATCCATTTCAAGTAAAGCATGCGCATGACCTGACGCAGTTTCTAATCAACCAATCGATAGTTTTCTTATTGACTAAATGCTCTTAGGTCAGCAATTCTGTCAGTCAGCCCGTAACCTATCAAGAAATCCTTAAAAGCAAGACCGGAGATGGATTTGGTGGCGCCTTGCCTTTTGACCTCCGGGATCAGGGTTCGAATCCAGACCAGGCTGATGAGACGAGGCTTGAAACTTTTGAGTCCTGAATGAAATTTATTTGGGGCTGGCACAGCCAAATCTCAGACCAGTGCTGGTCTGTCCAGACTTGCACTCATCCCTGCCTCCTCCAATCCAGAATCTTTGGAAATCCACTCGGGGCCACTTAGCTGTGATTTGAATTAGTTGGTGCACTTGGCTCTTTACAATCTTGTGCACCATGGACTTGGGTTTCTCAACTCAGGAGCAAAGCTCCCCCTAATCGGACCACAAAGTGGAGAAATGGAATGCGCCTTTCTCAGTCGGGCGCACTGCTGGAATAAAGGAGCCTTGAATCTGCATAATGAAACTTGCAAGTCCAACTAATTGGTTACCAAATCATAAAATCCACCGACAAGGCAGTGGAAGTTAAAAGAACAAAAACTGAGCCTAATTTGCAAGCTTGCAACACTGAATTTCAAAAGGCTTTTTTTTAAAAATCCTTTCTCAATTTCAGAAAACCTCACTTGAAACCCCTGAGATAAATTTCCCCCCAGACTTTACCTTTTTGGGCACAGTTCCTTTCCCCTGTTAGTTAGGTATAGACAGATGACCTCTCCCTCAAAATGCATTGTCCCAATTTAAGTATTTTCACCTTAAGTGAAGGAAACTGGACCTTGGTGGTGGGGTGGGGGGGGTGGTGGTGGTGGGGGGGGGGGGGATTGGCATTGACATTGTTTTGTTGGATGTGCAAAGGCGTAATTTTGAGATTATGAAAGGAGCTGACAAAAGATAGCTCAGCGAAATGGTAACTTTTGTGCTCTGAAGCCCAGTAGGAAATCTCCTCTACATTGTAATGAAATATTCCTTGCTGAGTTGTCCGAAGGTAACAATTCTATTGTGATCTGCAGCCCCACCATTGCTCAGCTGATAAGCACTAAACAGCCCATTTTTGCCTCTTTTGTAAGTACTTCCCTGCTCAATAGCAAGTAGGCCTTTTCAGAGGTACTTTTTTTTCTATTTGCATGTTGCTTTCTCCTGATTGCTTCCTGGTTATTCAATCTCATGTGCAGCTTGGGAGAGAGGAACCTCAGCATACTAACAACAGCAAGCCCTTTTGCAGTGACAAAGATATTCAGTTTGGAAAAACGGCTAGCTTGTTAAAGACCATTTTATGCGGGACCATGGATTGTGTTCAGTCACAAGAGCCTTTTGTATAAACACGAGGAATAATATGCACAAATAATGGTTTAAAATGTAAAACTGCTCCCAGCTTTGGTGATTCTGGCACAGCTTATCATGAAGCAGCATAATATAGCAGGGAAATGATGTGTAATTAACCAAGGAGCCGAATATTTAAACAGCATATTAATGGGAATTCTGTTGCAATTCTGTTAAGCATCAGTAAGTGTTGGAATAATTCAGGGCATTGAATAAACATGATTTTTGTTGGAATGTCTCATTGTTGACATTTCAACTTTGATTTTCTCTTGGCAGAATAATCAATGGCCTTCCTCTCCTTATCTCAGTTCATTCTTCTGAGTCTTACTGACATATAATTCCATGGCTTTCTACCATCTCACCCAAGTGTTCATTCTTCTTGAGTGAACCTAATCAATTGTGTTTGATAGGCTGTTGTGCCATGAGAGGATCCTCGCTGAGCTTACACTTCAGTCAGGATCTAGACTCATGAACTTTTCAGCAAAGGCAATAATCACAGAGAGGCACCTTGGTTGATGTCTCCCTCATATAAGGGGCTCTGAGACTAATTAAAGCACTGTATTACTACTCCGACTCAGATGAACTAACTCAGCCTCAGAATTTCTGCTCTCTCAAACTCCAAAAACACTGAGTGATGCCTTTATACACTGAGCCATATGAACTGTAACACAATCATCCTTAACAGAATATGCTGTTGAACTAGTTGCGAAGGCACGGTTCGGGTTTGCTTTAATGGAGCAAAGTTGTACTTTGGGCAAGGCTCTGAAAGCAGTGGGCAGCTTAGTGGAAAATGACAGATGCACTGTGAGCTTTCTGATGGTGAACGTCAAAAGTTCTCCATAAATCTGAATCAACTACATAATGTCCCATGGCATTGCTCTGAAGTTGGCTGGAGTGCAGTTGTGAATTCGAGATGCTGCAATGACATCGTGATAATTTGTCCTTTTAAAGCCACTTCTGAGGTACTCCTTGAGGGAACATATAAAGGTCAAAGCAGGAATAATTGTTGGTTGGTAGATGCTTACAAATTACTGGCTCCTGCCCTTTGGGAGAGACCAGGTTAGGAAGAAACCAATGGGAAATGATTATCTTTCTTCAAAGTTCTTTACGCATTTTCAGATTTGGTGCCTGAAATGTATTAGATGTAAACTAGCTACAAGTACACTAACACTGAGGATGTACACTAACTTCAAGTACACTCACATTGAGGATGTACACTAACTACAAGTACACTAACACTGAGAATGTACACTAACTTCAAGTACACTCACATTGAGGATGTACACTAACTACAAGTACACTAACACTGAGGATGTATACTAACTTCAAGTACACTCACACTGAGGATGTATACTAGCTACAAGTACACTAACACTGAGGATGTACACTAACTTCAAGTACACTAAAACTGAGGATGTACACTAACTTCAAGTACACTAACACTGAGGATGTACACTAACTTCAAGTACACTAACACTGAGGATGTGCGCTAACTACAGGCACATTAACATTAAAGATGTACACTAACTACTGAGCCCACACCAATGAAGACAGAATAATCAGAAGCAAATTGAATGATCACATTTACTTTACTAGGCAATGCATGTATTAGCAAAATAAATATTTGTCCTGTTAATTCACTACGTGCAAGCATAAACAAGAAGCACAGAACATTTATCATTCTAAAGGCTAAATAAAATTGAGATTATATCAAAACAAAATTGAGATTATATTTGATTATTTTTAAGTTTATCTCCAGTGCATTAGGAAGACTTCTCAGGAACTTGTAAAGGCAATTGGGCCCACACGCCCATACTTTCTTGATAGATCAACTCAAACTACCTCCTTCTTAGCATAGCCCTCAATCCCATCCCTCTTAAAATACATCCAAACATTCTTCTGGGAAAGGAAGCTGATACGTGACCTGAGGTAGCCTTTTTGAGACTCTGACTGCATGCACTCTGAAATGGCCTAGCTAGTCACACATACCTACACGCAGTCACAACTCAAGCAGAAAGCCCACTGGAGATTGGCAACAAATCCAGCCTTGCTGGCATCCTGAGGTTCAAAGAAAAGAACTACTCCTTGACTCCCATTGATCCTACCCACTTCAAGGGCTCTCCTGAATCATGCACCCAGTTTCTGTTTAGGTGAAACCTTCCACCTGACTCCCTTTTCTTCAACTTTGGAATTTTGAAAGCTGTGCCTTCTCCCACAAGAACCCTTCACCAGACTGAAGTTCCCCTGAATCAACCTCATCACATATTTCTGAAGATCACATCTTGAACGTTTTAGTAAGGTGGCATAGTGGTAATGTTACTAGACCGATAACCCAGAGGTCCACGCTAATGCTGCAAAGACATGAGTTCGAATCTCACCACACCAGCTGGTGGAAGTTGAATTTCATAAATTTGGCTTAAAAAGCTAATATCAGTAACGGTGATAGTGAGACTAAGGGATTGTCATAAAAATCCATCTGTTACACTCATGTCCTTTAGAGAAGGAAATCTGCCGACCTTACCCGGCCTGGCTTACACATGACCCCAGGCCTATAGCAATGCGATTGACTCTTGACTGCCCTCTGAAATGGTCCAGCAAGCCTCTCACTCAGTGTATCAAACTGCTACAGGAAAGTCGAATAAAGAAGAAAACTGGACCGGCCCATTGGGGCAGCAGTCTCGTGGGAACATCATCAAATGCAAGTTCCCCTCCAAGCCGCACCCATCTTGACTTGGAACTCTCTCGGCGTTCCTTTGCTGACAGTGGCTGAAAACCCTGGGACTCCCTCCCCAAGAACACTGCGGGTGTACTTACACCGCATGGACGGCAGCGGTTCAAGCAGCTGGCTCTCAAGGGCCCATTGGGGACGGACAATTAATGCAGGCCCTGCTAGCAACAAGCACACCCCATGGAAGAATAAAACAAGTTATTTGCCAAATAGCATTCTCTTCTGCAAGTGAGAAGCGTGTGGACTGAAGTCTCACTCTAGGACTTGTCCAAGTTGACACGTGACAGCAGCACTAAGGGATGTATTGGGGGTGCTGATTTTAAGATGGGATCAAATCAAGAATTAAAATTTATTCCTTCATGGGATGTGGGTGGCACTGACAAGGCCAGCATTTGTTGCCCATCCCTAACAGCACAGAGACAAGCCACTCAGCCATGTTGTTATTTATGCTCCATTCGAGCCTTGCCTTACTGTGTTTTTCCAGACATATTTAAAAGATCCCATGGCACAATTCAAAGATCAGGAAGTTGCCCTGTGCCTTGGCCAACATTCTTTTTTCAGCAGCTTATTTAAAATTCCTTTTTTTGGGGGGTTGTGGACAACACTAGCAAAGCCACATTTATTGGTCATGGCTAGTGACCCTGAGAAGCTGGTGCTGGGCCTTCTGCTGGAATGCTGCAGTGCTGGTGCTCCTACAATAGTGTTAGGTAGCTCATGACACTAAAAGCAGGTGGACTGTCCTTTCATCCCATTTGTTGTTGTTTGGAGGAACCTTGCACACAAATTGACTGTTGTTAAACCATGGAAGACATTACAGGTAAAATTGATTACGTCCAGCCTCAACATCAGCAGAAGTTCTCCATAACAGATCACTGGATAATAATCAAGAGCCGGAACCCTGGCTCACTTCTCCCGTTCCTAGCTCAGGCAGGCTAATTATAGTGCCCCAGCTATTGCTTCCAGCTGAGATGAAGCACCTTCGCACCGACCAGGGAATCAAACCAAGGACCTTCTGGTCTGTTTGATTTAGTGTTACACCAGGTGTACTGCTATTTTTACTGCGAACCATTTAACCTGTGAGTTTATATAGAACCGACACAGATACACAGACGCAGCTGTCCAACCAATGACTTCCATCAGCACACCTTGTCACTGAATTACCTGAGTGCAAAACCAGCAGCGGTGTCACAGAAATGCATATGTGGGGAGACCGACTCAGCAGCAATTAGATAAGAAATGGAGAAAACAGTAAAATGATTGATAAATTTAGCTCATCTGATTGGAATTGAACAGATGCATTTGCTCAAATGACTATATTTAAAAAAAATTCTTATGATGCAAATTTGGTAAGTAAGTGATCTGCATGAAAATGATAGTTATTGTGTTTTGCTAATTATGGTATAAATGTCACTTGGGTAGCCCACTGTTGGAGTGTATAATAGGTGGCTCATTAGTAGGGGCAGACCACTGTGCTTGATGGACATGTGCCTAAAGAAAGCTATTAACATGTCCTCATCAATGGGCTGTGTTGAGAGGTGGGTGGGGTAATGCAGGGAGTGAGGGGATTCACTGTACACACAGCCTGTCCAGGATATCACTTAACAACTTGGCATGGTCACTTGAAAAGGAATGTTTGTGGGGACCTCCCAGTAGGATGTCAGAGCCCATGGTCACATCTAAGAGAAGATGGTTGGCATGTATTAGTGTGAACTGAGGAGAAAATTGCATTCTAAATGATCTTCTAGTTGTTTAGTGTTTTCTATTGCTCAAAATCATTCACTCACCAAACTCCAGGAAGTGGTTAATACAATTCTGTAGAGGCTATTCATTTGAAATCACACCTGCTAACTGTTTTTCAATTACCTATCAGAGTGCTACACTGCAAACCAAATACAGAGATGTTTGGACCTTGCTGTGCGCTTGCACACATTTTAATGGGCCAGTTGGATGTTGGCAACCTGAACGCTTGATACCCACCCGCAGCTGTCCCTGAATTGTACATTCAACAGCAACAACCATGCCAATGCCAGGTCTTTGTTTAAAGTGAAGGAACAACATTTACTCTGTCCAACCCAGTGCTGAAATAGTTCTAGGAGCACAATGCTTCATACCTCACATTCCCTTGAGACCGGTCTGCTGTACGTGCAAGCTGCAGTCCCATTGACCAGTACGTCCACGGTTTCTGAGTTAGTTGGTTTGTAGTCCACATAGTACTCCTGCAGCGGGGAGTTAATCTGCCTCTCGCATTCCCTCTTTTTCCGCCGCCTCTTCATGAGGGACCGTTGTTGCAGTTGCTTCATGCTGGCTGGGTACCTTTTCCAGGAAACGTAGATAACCAGCAAGATCATGGTGACAGAGAGAAAGAGGGCCACACTGCCTGCAATTATTTTATGGAAGGAAATGGGTTCAAAGTCATGTTCTGACTCGGGTATCGATTCGTTTGTAGGGTGGGCAGTGACAGGGAGTTGGGGTCTGCTGATGGCGCTTGTTGGTGTGGGGGCAACTGTTTTGTGTGTTGTCTTGGAGCCGTGTGGCCTCTGGGTGACAACCGAGGGAGCCCCACTGCAAATTTTGTAACTCTCGACCGCTTCCATCACATTCTCACCCTGCAGCGGTTTAGGTCCCGCACAGATCATGGCGCCCTCTCTGTAGCCCTGGAAGCTCTTGAGCCAGTTGACCAGCGAGCAGATGTTCCTGTTGCATTCCCAGATGTTGGACGAGAGGCTGATGCTGGTCAGCGACGTCCAGGAGCTCAGGATCTCTTGGCTGATGGTGGTGAGCTTGTTGGAGTCCAGGTGAAGGCTGTGGAGGTTGGGCACGCACTGGAACACGCCGGGCACGATGGCCTGGATCTCATTGCCCGATAAATCCAACTTCTGCAATGAGCTCCATGTCCAGGACATGCCCTGGCTGAACACCCTGATCCGATTCCACTGAAGGTAGAGTGTGCGGAGGCTGGCCAGGCGTGGGAAGTGGGCCAGGTTGACCTTGGAGAACTGGTTGTGCTCCAGGTGGAGCTCGGTCAGCTTCATGAGGCCGGCGAAGACATTGCGGGCCAAATTGCGGAGGCGGTTGTAGCCCAGGTCCAGGAATTCCAGGTTGCGACAGTCCTGAAAGACCCGGACAGGTATGGCTTTCAGCGAATTGGACCTCAGGTGCAAACTCTGCAGCTTCCGCAGTCCCTTGAATTGCTGAGCCTGCAGGCCGTGCATCTTGTTGTAGGACAGGTCCAGGTTGCGGAGGTTGGGTACGGGGTGAAAGGTGCTGTTGTGGAGCCGGGTGATCTTATTGGAGCTCAGGATCAGCTCCTTCAGCCGGCGGATGCCCTGGAAGGCGTTCTCATCCACCGCGTGGACGTAGTTGTGGTCCAGGTAGAGCCATGTGAGCTGGTTGAGGCCGGAGAACTGGTGGGGCCGCAGAGACTTGATGCTGTTGTACCGGAGGGACAGGCCGAGCGAGCCGGCCGAAATGTTCTGCGGGATCTGCTGGAGAGCTTGGGACTCGCAGTACACGATCTTGCCGTCACACCTGCAGGTCCCGGGACACACTCTTTCAGCACTGGACAGCGCCACAAGCAACAGTGCGGGGACCAACGGCAAGGTGGCAGCCAGATGTTTCATCAGATAGAAACCTGGGGGAGGGAGGATTTGGGGGGTGGGGAGGGAGGGGAGGGGGGGGGGTGGTGGAAGTGGGGGGGGGTGGGGGGAAAGAAAAAAAAAAACAGCGATTAGAGTAGAAAACCTGGAGCCTTCATTGCAAAGTTCCAATGTCCCTACTGTGCCCTTTGCATTGTCTTAGAGAGAGAGAGAGAGAGAGATCTATAGTTAGTGAAAACATCCCTTATTTTTTTTGCACCGTTTCAATCTCAGCTTCTGCAACACAAAACAAGTGCTGACTTAATTCATGCCAGGTAACCTTTCGGCCTTGCATGCTCTCACATCAGGACCTGTCTAACACAACCTGACAGATGTTAGCATCCTTCATTAATTTGGCTTGACAAACATTAAGATCCTATTATTAGCCGGTGGGGGGTGAGGGGGAGGAGGAGGGGGAGGAGGAGGGGGAAGGGGGTGGGGGGAAGAGGGGAATAAGGCTCTTCTCTTACTTACCCATCCTTTTGTTAGCGTGTCCACTTGAGTCTTGGTGATTGTATTCCCTCTCTCAGACTACAAGCTGCATGACAGCCGCTTGTCAGTCTCACCCGTTGAGAGTCAAAGCCGGTGGAAATTCATGGGCAAGGTTGAGGTCCCGACAGGAGCGGATATCCTTCCAAAGGCTGGTGTGCTCTGCCACCTGGTCAAGGCTGCCATGAACAAGCGTAGACGCGGGCACGGGGAAGGGAAGGGAAGCGGTGCCAGCGAGGTAAAGTTAGCCCGAGCGATCCTCTCTCCAAATCTCTTGCTTGGAGCCGCCGGCCGCCCATCTCCGGGATGAAGCAGGAGTGGGTGAACGCAAAGCCGACGAGGCTCCTTCCATTGACTCCAGCCTTTGTCCACGGCGTCCCCGGCTCCCCCACACCCACCCACCCACCCACCCCCCCCACCCAAAAAAAAAACCTCCCTCTGAGCGCCTGCCTCTCTCTCTCTCTCTCTCTCTCTCTCCCCACCCCCCCTTCCTCCCTTCTCAGGAACAGCACTTGTCTGTAAGTTCAGCACCAGCACACACACACACACACACACACATACACACTCACCAACAGCTCTTTCCAATCTCAGCGCGCTGGCGTGTTGCTCTAGTAGCCCTGACGCGCTGTAATGAGACACACACCCCCTTTCCCTGTCTCCCTCCTTCTGACTGGGTTTCACAGGGAGAGATGTGCACTGTATATCAACCCTTACATATATATATATATATATGTGTGTGTGTGTGTGTCTTAAATACAGCTCTCTTTTTACAACCAGGGGAAGGGGGCTGGGGGTGATAAGTAACAGTTTTTGACAGAGCTCCCTTTATTCTGTCTCCCTGAAAACGCGGTGGACGGAATTATTTGTGCTTGCTGCATTATGACATGCCAGATTTTTTTTTTTCAAAATGCATCCACATCATTCCACATAACTCAATTTCCCCCAGAATCGGAATAGTGTTTGTCAAACTGCAGCAGTCGCCTTCTCTTCCCTGGACAGGAGAGGAGAAGGGGAGAAGGGGATTTATTTTGGTGGTGGGGGTTTTGGGGGGTTTTGGGGTTGTGGATCTCGGGGTCTTGCCAAGTGCGGGCGGCAACTCGGGACGCCTTTGACAGATGACACTTTGCATTTGTAAGTGAGGGGTAGATTGATATTCCGAGAAAGTGCCGAGGCGCTGCAGAAGTCGGGTTGGAGCTGATGGTCTGTTCTGAAGGCTGCGCTGTGTAAAAGGAGAGAAACCATCGCCTTGTTTATTTTTCTGGTTCCAATTTCCCTTGTGACTCACCTTGGCGACACGCCACGATATGGGGCGACTGCTCGAGATAGACACAGCTTGTCAACCAGTCCCTCCCCTCCTCCTGAAGAGCAAATTGCACAATTTTATTCCCAACGCCAACACTTTCCTGATGCTGAAACTTAAAAAAAAACTATTTATTTTTATCTCTTCCTTTATAAGTATTCCAGATAAACTATTTGCTTCAGGATCATTTTAACTGCAGTATCTGTGTAATTCAATTCAGTTCCCATCTTAATTCATTCTGCAGTGTGGAAGTAGATAAATATGTATGTATAACTCTATTACATAGTTTCGAGATAACTGCATGTTGTATCCTGTGGAGCTGAGTATTTCAACCTATTCCCATCCATTGACTGATTTTCAATGCAAAGCCATAAGTCGTGATTATTTTACATTTTAATTAATTTTCCAACTTAATGTACAAACCTCCTCCCTCCCTTTGCAAATTGATCTTTAAGATACATTTATCCCTGACCCTACACAATTCTGCCCAGTCTTCTCGGATCTGAGGGGTAATGGCACTGGCCAGGTAAAGAACTGATATTTTTCAGTTGATTTTCGACCAGCCAAGAATTTTGGGTATGTGTGGGATTGAATTAATTGAACAGATGTATGACCTAGTGATATTTTGGATCATCCCAGAGTTTTGACCAGAAAGGCAATATGCCTTGCGATGTACCCTGCCCTTCCCCCCAACATTGAGTGTTGTTCCCTCTTGTCATATGACCACTGGAAGTTTGGCTGAGAGAAACCGACTCTGCCTTCTCTTCCACACAGAGCCATGGACGGTTGCCAGTGCCTCCTCCTGGATCGATGGGAGTGAATGAAGGGGGTGATTAGGCACTGAACTGTGCTTTAGGGGTGTGGCCAAAATCGTACTGAGGGAGAACTGCACTGCCTTCATTAAACTGAGGCCCTGTTTGCTCTTTTTGGGCAAATCCCATGACAATATTCTGAAGAAGAGCTGGGAAATTTTTCCCTTGATCAACATCACAAAAACAGATTGTCTGGTCATTACCATATTGATATTCATGGGAGCTGTCCGTCTGCAAATAAGCTGCTGTATTTCCTACATTAGAACAGTGACTATACCTCAAATTTACATGCACAGTACCTTGGGACATTCTGCAGTTGTGAAAAGTGCTGTATAAATGAATGCCTTGGCTTTTTTAGTTCTCATTTGGAGTCTGTAATACTGTAAAATGGGACTGAGTTAAGATAATTGACTTTTGGTTTACATCTGGTGTTTTTTTGCCAGTGGGGAATGGCAAGGTGATACATTGAAATTGTGAATAAATGAATTTATGGAGAATTCAAACTGTTCTTAGAAAAAGGACAAAAATGAGTGCCATAGGGCTGCAGGTTTTAAGAACATTATAACTAATGGTGCACCCCTAGATTTAACACAACGAACCTGAATTCTTTGCATTGTTTGTTAAAAAAAAAGAGATAAAATCATATTTTTTCTTTTTGATGGATTCAGTAGCAAAATTCCACGTAACAGTCTTAAGTGGTCAGTGCGAAAAGCCCACTTCATAAATGTAACAAAAATTAGCCAGCCAACCAGGGACACCCAAAGTCACCTCTTCAGAATTGGGAGGCAACTTGTTGCCCACTTGTCAGCTAGAAATGTCTTAAAGACTGAGGACGCCACTGCACCATGAGGAATGATGGTATGAAATGGCTCAGCAATAACGAGGAAAAGTGACAAAGCACTGCATCCCCTGCTAACCTGAATTATGGAGTCATGGAATCTCTTTTTCTTGGGAGTCTCCAGCCCCATAACAAGAAAGTAACAAGTGTGAAAATGTGTCACCCATGTGGTTGCCGCTGTCTCCCACCCTCAGCGAACTTGGTTGGAGGTTGGGAAGAAGGTTCGTGGCTTGCAGACAAGCAAAAAGCTATGTTATGGATATTACAGTAGACATGAGGCCTGGCATATACCTAAATGAGGGGAAGTTGCAGTTGTTAAAGCTATAGACAAAAGATGCTGTAATGACACAAGGGAATGAGGTCTTACAACTAGAAATTGATTACATTACAATACTACCCAATGGCTGTCATGATGGGACAGAGGATGTACTGAAAGAATAAATTTCCACTGACCAAATCGCTCTGTCTTAATCTCTATAGCTCCCATTCTTAAAGGGAATGCTTTCTCACAATAGGACAGCACAGTGGCATTAGGTGCCTGCTAGAACTGAAGGACATCACCTCATATAAGGTAAGAATGGCAGATTTGTTCACCTGATAGAGACTGGAAAGGAACAAGCCTATGAAGATTAGATGGATACAACAAACTCATGCTAAATACTGTGTTAATGTATGGTACAGTGGCATAGTAATTATGTTACTTGAGTCATCATCCAGAGGCCTGGACCCATGATCCAGAGACTTGAGTTCAAATCTGACCATGTCTGTGAGGAAATTTGAGTTTAATTAAATCAATCTAAAATTAAAAAAAACACTGGGACTACTAATCGTCATCATGTAACGTTTGGATTGTTGTAAAAGCCCATCTGGCTCACAAATGTTTTTGAGGGAAGGAAATCTGCTGTCCTTCCCTGGTCTGGTCTACATGTGTGATTCCAAACCCCCTGCAATGTGGTTGACTCCTAACTGCCCTCTGAAATAGCCTAGCGAGCTATTCAGTTGTATTCAAGAAGGTGGGTCCCCACCGTCTTCTCAAGGATGCTTAGGCATGGGCAATATATGTTTTTATAACAGTAATGCCTGCACCCTGTGAATGAACCAAACGAAAATGAAAGACTACTTGATTGTTTCATTTTATGATTTGCGTAACATTTAGTGTGAACTCGTCTGTATACATAAGAGTGCATGTAATGGCAGTGCAGCACCCAAACAGGTGTAGCCTGAGGTACTTGCGAGGACCATCTGCTCGCTTTGTAGAACAACTCCAAGATGAAATATGCAAGCACATCACACCCAGCCATCACCAACGCTATTTAAAACAGAGACCAGCACATGGGAGTGGGGGGAGGGGTGGGGGGGGTTGAAGTGCTAATTTTGGTGAAGTTAAAGCACTTGTGAGGAAGTTGCAGCCATGAATAAGGACTAAGCTGTTTGCAGGTGGAGGTCCAGCATGCTGAATGCATGATTAATGATAGTTTCATAAGTAGACCATTCTCCTGCATGGTTATGATTTGCCACACTAGGGTTTGCATATCACAATTAATCCTGATCATAGATAATTGCTTGTTGGAGCTTATGTAGGATGACTAGTGCACTGCTCTTCACCTCAAATGGTGAAAAATACTGTTTTTAACTTTTGCAGCCTAAACCAATGTTCCAGATGCATTGTCAGGTAAAATTTATAGAGGTGAAAAATAAACAGCATGAGCATTAACTGTAAAAAAATGTACAATATTCAGCTGGCTTCCCTTACCAATTGCGCAGAAAAATAAGACTCTCACATGCATATGTAACCTGCACTTAGGGATATATTCCCATTCTGAGCAGTGGAACAAAAAATAGAGTTAAAAAGCACAAAAAGCGCTGGAGTAACAACAATGTTCTCTTTGAAGTTGAAGCAAGTTTTTTTTGAAGATGGCATCATGCGTCATCTTCATTGCATCAAACAGCAATGTCGTCTTAATGCCTCTTTCCTTCTTTTCAATAACCTCAAAACATTTACTTTCAATCCTGCCTTCAGTTCATAGCCACTTCCTTCTCCTCCTCATTCTCCTCTCCTGCCCACTTTAACCCTTTACTTCTTACAGTAAAATGCTCTCTTAGATGTCTTCCTGCATGTGAGGAGCGCAATACAAAATGCTTTCTTGCCATGTGACAATGAGGCCAATTCTCAGCCACAATTTACAATGAATCTCTACTCACTTGGAAACTATGGGAACAAAGGACTGTAAGCACTAACAGTTAGTTTACAGTCATTAGAACACCCACCCATGATGATACTATTGACCTGCCAGTTTCAAGCCACTGAGCAAATACATTTGCATTTGAAACACCACTTTGCTGTCAGAGATTATCTTTGCTTTGACTATTTTTGGGTAGAGGCTTGCTGATAAAGACAAACAGTTTCTCTGTAGCCACTGAGGTTTCTTCAATAAAGTCCATTTTAGGGACAAAACTGACCAATTTCCAGACGTGCCTGGGCATCTCCTGCTTAAGTGTTGCCATGTAGCAAAGGTTGTAGCACTGCAATCTGCTACTGAGCGTGTGCAACAGTTTAAGTGGAAACCTCAGGTATATATGGATGCAGATATGAATTTTAAAAACTTGCATTTCTATAGCGTCTTTCATAGCCTCAGGATGTGCCAAAGCACTCTGCAGCCAATAAGGTACTTTTGAAGTGTAGTTACTCTTGGAAGCGTGGCAGGCAGTTTGTGCATAATGAGGTCCAACAAACAGTAACAATTCCACAGCCAGATAATCTGTTTAAATGATGTTTGTTGAAGGGTGAATATTGACTAGGGCAGCTGGCAGAACTCCCCTGCTCTCCTTTGACTGGTGTCATGGGCTCTTTTACATCCACCTGAGAGGACAGACTGGGCCAAAGTTTAACCTCCGGTCCGAAAGACAACGCAACACTCGCTCAGCAGGATGCCCGCACTGATTATGTTTTCAAGGCTTTTGAAATGGATTTGAACCCACTGCTTTCTGAATCAAAGGGTCCACAAGAGCGTAAGCACAAGAAAGAACATTACCCTGGCTGCTCATATCATTAATAGGGAGGATTTAAGGTCAAAACTATAAGATCCAGGAGAGAATCGCGAGAATGGCTCCAGGAGCGAGGGATGCGAGTCATTTGGATAGACTGGAGAAACTTTGGTTGTTCTCCTTGAAGCAGAGAAGGCTCAGAGGAGATTTGATAGAAATGTTTAAAACTATGGAGGGTCTAGATCAGTGGCTCTCAAACCTTTTTTGTCCATGGACCACCTAGTGGGGCAAAGAAACTCCATGGACCACTTAGGCGGGGCAAAAACCCCACAGACCACTTACCAAACCTATCCTATTTCACTTGCCACTGCAAAAAATGCATCAGAATTAATGGGAAGAATAACTACCCCATATACCCTCAAGGGGACTGCAAATACATCATTGATTTTTGGCTATTTAATGTAATAAATTTATGTACATTAATATTTTTAAATTATACGTTGTAAGTGAATTAACAATTCATGCAAGAAACAAAGCATGAACATTTTCATATCACAAACATTAATACAAGAAAACACATTTATTTGAAACATTCGATCACAATAATCTTCTTCTGAGAAACTAATACTGATCTTACATCTGTAATAATCAGACAAAACCAACAATAACACACATTTTGCTTCTATAAATGGTTGTACATCTACACACTCCCCTTTATCCACAGCGCATGTTACTCCTTCAAAAAACTCTAATAAATTGGTTAAATATGATTTCCCTCTCACAAAACCTTGCAGACTCTTTTGAATTGCCTCGGACAGAATTTTACAGCCCTGCCGCAATGGGGTCAGGGCCGTAAAATGCGGTGAGCCATTCAAAACTCCATTGACTTTGGCGGGACCGTAAAATCCCGCCAGCATAAAATCCAGCCCCTTGTGTTTTTCCAAGTGCCCAGCTACAACCTCTTTAATGATCGACTCTAACGCCTTCCCCACGGCAGATGTCAAGCTAACTGGCCTGTGGTTTCCTGTTTTCCGCCTCCCTCCCTTCTTGAATAGAGAAGTGGGGTTACATTTGCTACTTTCCAGTTTGATGGAACATTTCTAGAATCATAGAACCATAGAAAAGTTACAGCGCAGAAGGAGGCCATTCGGCCCATCTTGTCCATGCTAGCCCGAGGACACCCAGGTGCCCTTTCTAATCCCACCTTCCTGCACCCGGCCCATAGCCCTGCAGCTCACAGCACTTAAGGTGCAGATCCAGGTACTTTTTAAAAGAGTTTAGAGTTTCTGCCTCTACCACCAACTTTGGTAGCGAATTCCAGACACCCACTACCCTCTGCGTAAAAAAGTTCTTCCTCATGTCCCCCCTACACCTTCTGCCACTTATCTTGAATCTATGTCCCCTGGTTCTAGATTTCTCCACCAAGGGAAACAATTTAGTCCTGTCCACTCTATCTATTCCCCTCATAATGTTGTACACCTCAATCAAGTCACCTCTCAGCCTTCTTTGTTCCAAGGAAAATAACCCCAACCTATCCAATCCCTCCTCGTAGCTACACTTTTCTAACCCTGGCAACATTCTTGTAAACCTCCTCTGCACTCTCTCCAGAGCTATTACGTCCTTCCTGTAATGTGGTGACCAGAACTGCACACAATACTCCAGTTGTAGCCTCACCAGTCTAGGGAATTTTGGAAAATTAACACCAACGCATCGATTACCTCATTAGCCACTTCTTAAACAATTTTCAATGATGGATGGGGTGGATAAACAGGGGACACGGGTTGAAGGTGATTGACAACAAGTTCTTAGGATTTAGATTGCCCAAACAGATTCAAAAGTAGCTTTGAAAATGAAACTGGTTAAATATCTGCAGGGGAATAAAATTTGCAGGGACATTGGGGAAAGAGTGAGGGAGTGGACTGCTCTTTAAAAGAGCTGGCAGGGGCTTGATGGAATACAGTGGGATGAATGTCCTTTTTTGCTGTTTGATTCTGTGATTCT
Source organism: Cetorhinus maximus (assembly GCF_964194155.1). Lineage (NCBI taxonomy): Eukaryota > Metazoa > Chordata > Chondrichthyes > Lamniformes > Cetorhinidae > Cetorhinus > Cetorhinus maximus. The sequence goes on along the minus strand of NC_135898.1, from coordinate 11,889,803 downwards.
TTGTATTTCCCAGATCATGGACAAATCTCCTACGTTGTATTCTTTGCACTGGGAATAATTACAGAGGTCTGAACCTCTGTAATATACTGATCTCTCTCATGCCTCTGTAATTGTAGAATGATCGTCATTATTCACCAGCAATTCAAATCAGGCTAAGCTCTGGTGAGTAGAGTGGAACTGCGCCTGCTAACTTTAATGAGCTGGATAGGTCTTTCAATGTTAGGCAGTCAAGAAAAGGCAAGATGCTGGTACTGTAAAACACACTGCTGATTAAAAGTGAAGCGCTGGTGAATGGGAGAAGAAAAAAAACTGACAGCCAGGAAAGAAAATAGCCCTAATGATTTTCAGCAATTTTTGGCCTGTTGACTCACTTGCCGGGGAAGGCACGTACAAAACCCTCGAACCTTCACCGCACCCCCAAACACTGTGCCCCCTCCCCCGCCCTGCCCCCATTCTGTCAGTCGTGCAATCTGCCGAATCTTCGCTTTATTCAAGAAAAGATTAATTTTTGACAATCGGAAAGTGAACTCACCCCTCGAAGGAAAGAACCCTCGGTTGTAACTTCTGTTCCGTGACGAAGATTACGTAGGTTAAAAGCCACAGAGTGAGTTTGGCTTTTTAAAAATTCATTCAGACTATTAGCCTGTGATTAAAATGAATGCACTGACAGGAAACTGATCAGTAAATTAATGATGCCCTCAGAATAACTGATGTTGGCTTTTCCAAAGGAGCAGGCTACCGTTTGGTTTGAATCACTTAACTTGGTCAGGAGTGATTTTGGCTGCAGAACCAAATTCTTTACGTAATGAGCAGTGAAAAGAGGGTTGACATGGTGTTGGTTTCAATGCCTGATGTGGATGTAGCTTTGTGATATTGATGCAAAGCAACGCTGGGTTGCATAGATGGATGAAAAATAATAGGCCAAGTCTCTTTAAATAGATCCAGTACCAATTCAGAAAATCCATTTAGCGTTGAATTCAAGAGGTGATTTTAATCTTGGTTCTCCCCAAGTATTGATTCCGTTCCATAGTCTATGCAGAAATGATTAGTTAATTTCGGAGAAGATGACAAGTATATCACACATGAGCAATTACCTCCCGATTTCAGATTTTTATTGTTTTTTTTTACATAATACAGAATGTGTACATATTTATAGAAACATCTGCAACAAAGACAATAAGTATCTATGAAAATTACTTAGTGTCATTTCAAATAGGTATGAAATCATGGAACATTTCTTAATGTGCAATTTTAAAAAATTTATAAAGAGCTCAGTATCTCTGCATAATAGCGCTGTATTCACAGACATGTTGTGTGGGAGGAATGATAAATGAAGAGCATGCGCAGTGTGATACAACGGCTCCTTTCTGTTCCAATTCTTTCTCCTACTTTCCCAAGAGTGCTGCGACGCACTGCAATGTGTGTGTTTGCTGCCCCCTTATACTTTGATCACCTGAGCCAGGACAGTGATTTAATGGTCGGGGGTGTCATAATTGAATCAGTCCTGGTCCTCACCCAATATTCCTGTAGAATTGGGCAGGGATGGGGTGGGGGAGTGCTGTGGTGGTGGCAGTAGCAGGGAGGGCTGTGTGTGGCAGGGTGAGAGAGGGCAAGGTAGGGTGAGGCAGGGTGGTTGCAGGTGAGAGATCTTGGCCACTGGCCAGGAACAGCAATCCTATCTGTTATTTGTTTCATTGGCTCATGGACCCTGATATCAGCCTACTTGGCACAAACAAGGATCAACCTTGGGACCTGACCTTACTTGGCTCAGTTGACAGCATTCTCACCTCTACACCAGGTGGTAGTGAATGACTCCCAGATACAATTGAGGCTCCTACTCCAGCCCAGAAAGAAAGAGAGAACTCAGCTTTATGTAACATTTTTCAGGGTGGTGCAAAGCACTTTCCAGCCAATTAAGAACTTTTTGAAGTGTGGTCACTGCTCTGGCAGAGGAAACACCAGCCAATTTGTGCACAGCAAACTCCGAGAAACATTAGTGTGATAATGGACAGGTAATCTGAACTAGTGATGTTGGCTGAAGGATAATTATTGACCAAGGACATTGCGAAGCTCACTGGTGCTGTTCGAACAGTGGCGTGGGAGCATTTATGTCCTACATAACATCTGAAAGTCGGCACCTCCAGCAGAACAGCACTCCCTCAGTGTTGCCTTGGAGCGTCACTGGATTCTGCACTCAATTTTTTTTTTAAACAGCACTGAGGAATGTTACGTCGTTCTTGGGCAGTTGTCCCCGTGTCCTGGACAACATTCCTCCCTCAACTAACATTCCCAAAAAGACAAATTAATGTCACGTTTACCCCATACTGCATTGTTGGAACCCTGCTATCCCCAAAATGGCTGCTACATTTGCCTGAGTAACAAGGGTTTCTGCACTTAAAGTTCACATTTCTACGAGATGTAATATGACAGTTTGAAAACGCAGTCTCTATTTCTGGTCTAAGAGGCTCATGATTACATCAGAGAATTGACTCCAACAACCAGTGGAGACTTCCTACGGCAGTGTTTAATGCAACACACTATCTTAGCTATGACATTGAATATTTGAGACTTTTTTTTTTCCATTTTTAACTGTTGATTGATTAAAAGTACAAACCCAGAAAAGTAATTTAGGATACAGTGAGGAAATATTATTTACCTGTATCTGTACCATCACCTTTCCTCAGGGCAAGGCTCCCACTACCCAGCTTGGTTTGTAGTGCCAAGCAACTGGGCATTCTGACATGAGTGAATCAGAGTCATGACAGATATAGTAATATCAGTGCACTTCAAGCAATTGTGCTCTCAAGCTGTGCAGAGAACAGAAGCGCTTCCATTCTTTGTAGGTGTGGAAAATGATACTTTATCATCTCCTTCCCCATTGCTCCTGAGTCAGAACGTTTTCTGTCCTTTGTCCTTCAATCACTCCCACTCACTCCATTTTTCCTTTTTATGATGTGCTGACGTAACTCACCCATTTTTCATGTGTGTGTGCAGGCGACGCGTGCTGGGCAGGCATTCCACCCGGCTTTCATCCGGCGACTGGTACAATTGATTGGCTAACAACTGGGAGCCGGGAAACGAAAGTGACGCCCCTTCTCCAAACCTGAGGTGCTGGGACCAATTTGAGAGCCCAGTTGTCACGTCAATCAGGTCAGTGGACGAGACGCGCAACAGGTGTGGAACCAGTGCATTTCCACATCCGCACCACACCATAGATTGCATTTTTCGGCCATGCTTCAGTGGAAATGATCAGCGTATGGTTTCCATTGTGAGCACGAGAGAAAGACCGACTGGAAACCAGAGGGATGAAGAGCTTGGTTTGACTGCTGTTTGTAACCACTCCCTCACGTAAGCATTGGGGCCAGCCATGTTGAAGCCTTTTGAAAACTCACTGGTAGTGAGCTCTCTCCACCAGGCCCAGTCTAGGCTGGGAGCTCAAAGTGCCTGCAACCATGAAGTCCTGTTGCACTTGTCAGCCAATGCTAAGCTTCCTATGCAACCTTTTCACCACTTCACCACACCAACAAGAAAATTAGCCCTCTTTTGTATTTTTAAAAGGTTTCAGGTTTTGATTTTATTCATCACTTTCATATACACCCATACCGCTTTGACAATTGTAACCTGAGGATGAAATCACAACAAAGTGTCACATCAAAATACACACAGTGTTTGGAGGCTGATCCATGTCTGTTCAGGAAAGCAGTGGTCATTGTATAAAGGTATAAGGGTCTGGCACATATTGGGTTAACATCAGGGGTGTAGTGCCAAATTTTGACGTGCAGTAGCTCTAAGAAATAGTGTTGGGCATATCATTTCTAAATCTAACATTACGTTGTTTTTCTATGTAATAATCATTTGAGTCCCCAAACATCAGTTAAACAATGCTCTTTAAATGAAAAATATTAGTGCCAGTAGGCATTTTATTTCAAGTCATGTGGCATTTTGAATCATTAGTCATTAGCATAGCTAGAATTTCATTATACAACGGTTTAATTATTTAATTCAAGCCTATTAAAAACATGACTTAAGAGAACTTTACTTACTTCTGACTGGGGGATGGGATGTAGAAAGACCTCTGCTTTTCTTGATTTATATTAATAATCTAGGCCTGGCGCAATTTCAAAATTTAAAAATGATGCAGGACTAGGAAGTATTGTGAACTGTGAGGAGGATAGTGATAGACTTCAAGAGGATATAGATGGGCTGGTGGAATGGGCAGACATGTGGCAGATGAAATTTAATGTAGAGAAGTGTGAAGTGATGCATTTTGGTCAGAAGAATGAGGAGAGGTGACACAAAATAAAGGGTACAATTCTGAAGGGAATGCAGGAGCAGAGGGACCTGGGCGTATATGAGCATAAATTATTAAAGGTGACAGGGCAGTTTGAGAAAGCAATTAATAAATTATGCTGAATCTTGGGTTTTATAAATACAATACAAAAGCAAGTAAATTATGAACCTTCATAAAACACCGATTCAGCCTTAACGCAAAGGATGTGAAGGTTTTAGAAAAAGTGCACAAAAGATTTAGGAGAATGGCTGTGAGGATGACAGACTTGAGTGGTGTGGATAGAAGTCGGGGCTGTTCTCCTTGGAGAAGAGAAGGTTGAGGGAAGACTTGTTAGACATGTTCAAAATCATGAGGGGTCTGGATAGAGTAATTGGGGAGAAACTGTTCCCGTCGGCAGAAGGCTGAGAACCCTAAAGCGATTAACAAAAGATTGAGAGGCGATATGAGGAAAATCTTCACCATGCAACAAGCAGGTTGGATCTGAAATGCGCTGCCTGGGTGTGTGGTGGAAACAGATTCAAAAGTGGTTTTCAAAAGGGAACTGGATAATTATCTGACGAGAAAAGATTTTACAGGGCAACAGGGGAAACGTGGAGGAGTGGGACTGGCTGAGTTGCAGTTGCAGATAAATGTCACAGAGACAATGTGCTGTATGGCCTCCTTCTGTGCTTAACCATTCTATGATTCTAGTGCAGATACATTCAAGGAACTTAATAAACACATGAGGAAGAAAGAAGCTGAATGTTACCCTAATAGCGTGATCAAGATGGGTGGGAGGAGGCTTGTGTGGAACATGAACACCAACATAGATGGGGTGGGCCAAATGGACTATTTCTGTGCTGTTAATTCCATGTAATGTTGCCAACAGGGAATAGGAATATTACACTGCGTTTCACACCCTCAGGCCATCACAGCCGAAGAATTAATGGTCAGTCGGCAAACGCAGCAGGGTGTTTGTGGATGTTGATGTTGGTTCAGATCCTAGGAGTCTTGAGCTTCAAAGACCCTGAGATGTCTGCTGATGAGAAAAGCTGTGTGCAGGGAGTTGCAAGGTCTGTATGTTTTTCTTACAGTCAGGGAGCTGGGCAGCAGAGTTACTGCTGTAGCTGCTGTTACAAAGCGACTCAGAGACATCCAGCAGCAGCAGCAGCAGCAGCAGAGTGAGGCCTGAGACCCTGGGCCCGGCCTTTCCTCCAGCGCCTGTTAGCCTGCCCAGGCTCTGGATTCACAGCCACACCGCGGGGCTCTGGGCATTCCAATCAACTCTTACCGCCCGGCCTGAGCTCAAAACTCCAGGAACTCGGGGCCAAACTTGCACTGATGCCCGCACAATACCGCAGGTAGAATTCACTCAGGTCCACGCACCGGCCGCTCCTGCGTCACAAGTCACGCAGCCCCGTGCGACTGCGAAAGGATTTCCCTCCAATTCCAATTGTGGCCATCAATAGCCAAATCCCCCTGCATGCGTGCCCTCCCGGAAACAAATAACTTCAATATTGGAGTCATTAAAATCCAGTCAGGCAATTAATGGGGTGGACTCCACTGAAGTCAATAGAAAGAAAAATCAAATGGGGCCTATAACGGATGGCCAGCCAGTAAAGGAGAGTTTGCCATCCGGCAGTGAATATTAAAACCATTAAATAGGAGGTGCCAGAGTGGCGCTCCTGCAGCAATGCACCCCTGGTTAATATGGGATGGAGTACAGTACTGCCCATACAGTGATGTAAGAGAACATATGACCCATGCCGAGGGGTCAGTCTAGTGTTGTACATGCAAGCATGGAGACAGCTCTTAGCCTGAACCCTTTACTGTATATATATACTTGGTTCTTGTAGTTAATAAATACATACGGCTGACCCAATTAAGCCTACAAAGACCTCCTTAAGACCTAGGGATCCAACACCCTACAACAATCATTTGCTGACAAATACTTGATGCGTACATGCTTTTTTCCTCTGTCCTCCGTTTGGAACTGCAGGATGACCTTGTTTATTCTAAAACAGTTAAGCCATGTTGAACACCACCTAACTGAAAGGCAGGCAGAGCAACCCCATACAAAAGCAGTAAGCGTCAATTTGCTAATACCGCTGATTGTCATCTCCGGTCTTCAGCGAGGATGAAGAGACCTTGCCAGCTGCTCGAGTTAGGCTCGCCCAAGATGTAGGCCTCTGTCCTTCAAGAGATGAAAGAGAAAAGACATTTCTCCTCTGCTGCCGCCAGTTCCATAGCACACTAATCATGAGCATTGCTTTGACGTGCTCATCAAGCAAGTAGTTCTTGATGTAACACCATGGGAGAATAATGTTCTGCTACTCTCTCTCGGTGTCACTAAAATAGAATCAAGAATAGAAACTGAGCAGGTTTTGTTTGTAAAAAGGTGATCTCAGCACATCAATCTTGAATGATGTGATTTTTATTTTATAAATTCTTCCCTTCTGGTGCATCTTAAACTGTATGATTCAGCGTCTGAAGAGCATGAAAAGGCTGCTTTACATACTTTGATATTTTTGAGCAAAGATTGTGTTACTTTTTGATCAATAGAATGACATCGGTGTTGTTGGAGCTTTCTTCATGGGTTCCTCCGCCGCTGTAGAGATGCTTACAAGAACCCCTGTGCCTTGGTTTAAGAACTGGCAGTTTCTTGTTTCCATAGAATTGCAGAGAGTTTACAGCACCGAAGCAGGGTGTGTTTTTTATGCTCCACATGAGCCTCCATCCAACCAATTTTCTCCATCGACCCCCATCAACATATTCTCCTATTCTTTTCTGCCTCGCGTGCTTCCTCTTAAATACATCCATGTAATTTGTTTCAATCACTCCGTGTGGTAGCAAGTTTCACATTCTCCCCAGTCTCTGAGTAGAGAATTTTCTCGAATCCCTTATTGATTTAGTTATGACTATCTTATATTTATGGCCCCCAGTTTTGGTCACCCTACAATGGCAAACAATGGGCCTAATTTTAACTCAGTCAAAACCTGACACAGAATTAAAATCGGGCCCAATTTATTTTCTCTACATGGATCCAAATGAATCTGTTCATAATTATTCAGACATTTATTAAACCACATCTCAGTCTTCTGTTTTCTAGAGAAAAGGGCTCTCGCCTGTTGAGTCTTTCCTGATAATTGTACTCTCACAGTTCTGGTAAATCGTCTTACCTGTTTTTAGCAACTTGGTTGCTTTCAAATTCTATTCCTCTAGACATGAACCCAGATCTTTAAGTTTTTATGACTTTTTGCAAACTTAAGTTGTACTACTACCTTTTCTCTTGAAATGTTATATATTAGTGCCTCTGCTATCACTTCCCCAGCTCATTTGAGTATGCACTGGTGGAACCCATCCAGACACAGAGTTTTATCCTTTCTATGTAATTATTCAATGCACCTGTCATCTCATTGTCATTGCCTTGAAGTGTATATTGTGCGTCTCTTAATGGCCCTACCCCTATCTTAAATTGCTTTTTATCATTTATATGTCTATGTAATATCATCATTTTTTATTCTATTCTTTGCTATTTCATTTCATAATTCCTCCCTGCCTTCTTAATTTTTTGACTTCTTTCCTAACCTTTTTGTATTTCCCTTTGTCATCTTTTCCTTGATTGCCTATGGATTTAATGCATGCCTTTTTCTCCAGTTTCAGTTTCCCCCAATCTCTTTATCCATGGTGTCTTATTACTGGCTACTTAGCTTTTGTTTTTTAGTGAAACATATTTCTCACAAGGCCTGGGTTTTAAAATGGACCTTCCGTCCATGGCCTTGCCCCCTTCCTTATCTCTTTAACCTCATCCAGCTCCACAATCCTCTGAGATGTCAGCACTCCTCCATTTATGGTCTCTTGAGTATTCCCATTTTTAATTTTGGGGGAGGTGGTGGCATAGTGGTAATGTCACTGGATGAGTATCCCAGATATGTAGGGTGATGCTCTGGGGGCATGGGTTCAAATCTCACCACAGCAGATGGTGAAATTTGAATTCAATAAAAACCTGGAATTAAGAAAGTGTGATGATAACCACAAAACCATTACCAATTGCTGTAAAAAAAAAACCAATTTGGTTCATTAGGAAGGAAATTTGCCATTCTTACCTGGCCTACATGTGATTCCAGACCTGCAGTAAAGTGGTTGATTCTTAAATGCTCTCTGAACAAAGGCAGTTCACAACAGGCAATAAATGCTGGCCTAGCCAGTGATGCCCACATCCCACGAACAAATAAAAAATGTCATTCAACCATTGGCGGCCATGCCTTCAGCTGCCTTGTCTTTAAGCTTATCAACCCCTCTCTTCTCCTTTAACAAACTCCTGAAAACCTAAACCTACACCTTTGACCAAGCTTTCAGTCACCGGTCCTAATACCTCAGTACGTGCGTTGGTGTCAATTTTTGCTTCATAATGCTCCGGTGAAACACGTTGGTTTGTTTGATTATGTTAAAGACACTATATAAATACTAGCTGTTGTTGGTGTTAAATGCTCTGATATTATTTGTTCCCTGACTGCATTATTATTATTCTTCTCCTTTGATCTGACCTTTATACTTCTATATTATTTCTTTTACTTTCAAGCATCTCAAGCATTTCTACCAGATATCTCCCCCTCCTCCAGCTTACTCATCTAAAATCTGGGTTTATTCTTTCTGCTACACTATTCCAGCTCAAGTGCATCACTTTGCAGCGGCAGAGGGTGCAGAGGGATCCTGGTGTCCGAGTGCATGAATCACAAAAGGCTAGTGTGCAAGTACAGCAAGTAATTAGGAAAGCTAATAGAATGTTGTCATTTATTGCAAGGAGAATTGAATGCATAAGTAGGGAGGCTATGCTTCAGTTGTACAGGGCAGCAGTGAGACCACATCTGGAGTGCTGTGTACAGCGTTGGTCAACTTATTTAAGGAAGGATGTAAATGCGTTGGAAGCAGTTCCGAGAAGGTTTCCCAGACTAATACCCAGAACGGGTGGGTTGTCTTATGAGGAAACGTTGGACAGACTAGGCTTGTATCCGCTGGAGTTCATAAGAGTAAGAGGTGACTTGATGGGAACGTATAAGATCCTGAGGGGTCTTGACAAGTTGGATGTGGAGAGGGTTTTTCCTCTTGTGGAAGAATCTAGAACTAGGGGTCACTGTTTAAAAATAAGGGGTCGCCCATTTAAAACAGAGATGAGGTGAAATTTTTTCTCTCAGAGAGTCGTGAGTCTTTGGATAAAAGCAAAATACTGCGGATGCTGGAAATCTGAAACAAAAATAAAAATAGCTGGAAAAACTCAGCAGGTCTGACAGCTTCTGTGGAGAGGAACACAGTTAATGTTTCGAGTCCGTATGGCTCTTCCTCATTTCTATATTTCCTCAGTTCTGATGAAGAGTCATACGGACTTGAAACGTTACCTGTGAGTCTTTGGAACTCTCTTCCTGAAAAGGTGGTGGAAGCAGAGGCTTTGAATATTTTTAAGGCAGAGGTGGATAGATTCTTAGTAAGCAAAGGGGTGATAGATTATCAGAGGTAGGCGGGATGCAAATTTCAGGTGACTACTAGATCAGCCATGATCTTATTAAATGACGAAGCAGGTTCAAGGGGCTGAATGGCCTACTCCTGCTCCTGGTTCATATGTAAAAGCAGAAAAACACTGGCAATAATCAGTCGGTCAGGCAACATCTGCGGAGAGAGAAGCGAAGAGTTAACGTTTCAGGTCGATGGCCTTTTGTCAGAATTGGGAAAAAAAATAGGAGCTGTCACAGGTTCTGAGCAAGTTCAATGGCAGAGCAAAGGGGATTGGAGGGGGGAGGACTGAAGAGCAAAAGGCAGGACCTGTAATCGGCTAGAAGACAGGAGAGATTGAGTTTTGGATTTGGATTTTGCTATCATGTTCAAAACCATGCATGATTTTGATAAGACTAAATAAGGAGACTCTTCTTCTAGTGGCAGGGGCGCTGGTAACCGGAGGACCGAGATTTTACATTGAACAGGCAGACAGCAGTTTCCTCAATGTGGAAAGTTATAGATAGGCAGTCGTCCCTCTGTGTTTTCAATTTACTTATCATCAGTTGTTGGTTTCCGCCTTCAAAAAAAAAATATGCCTTTACCAAAAGGGTGACTATGGTAACAAGAAATGTGCTGTAGGGACGGCAAATGACACAGCGATATTTTTCCCCTTAACAGAAGTGCCAATTATTTCCACTGGCAGGAGGGTCAGTAACAAGAGGGCACAGATTTAAGATAATTGAGAAAAGAACCGGGGGTGGGGGAAGATGAGGAGAGCTTTATACATGGTGATGAGTTACGATCTACAGTGCGCTGCATGAAAGGGTGGTGGAAGCAGATTCAGTCGCAACTTGCGAAATGGAATTGAACAAATACTTCAAAAGGAGAAATCTGTAGGGCTGTGGAGGAAAAGCAGGAGAGTGGAATTAATTGGATAGGTTTTTTTCAAAGGTCTGGCACAAGCATGATGGGCTCAATAGCTTCCTCCTGAACTATGAGGTCGTTTCATTGTAGCTTATGCCCCTCTGTCCCCTCATTGATAAGAAAGGTGTTATCATGCTGCATCCATCTGAGGTTCCACACAATCCTCAGGTCTCCCGATGAAGACATCTGTACTCTGACCGATACTGTTCATTCATCCATCAGTTGTGTGTTTTGTATAGTTTTCTCCCTGTAGCCATTTCATTAAGTTCCACTCCATTGACATCAAGAATTGGGAACAATGCTCAGAGCTCAAAATATCACAATATTGATCCATGCCACTTGAATGCAACTCATATCACCGACCGAGGAGACACTATGTAGAATATCTGCGCCCAGTCTCCTGTTTTTAAACAGCAGGTCAGCTGTTTAAAAACAAAATACACACAGTATCAGGAGACCAGCGACAAACACTGTTCCGTAGATTATTTTTCTCCAATTTCCTCCCTTCCTCCCCTTGGTTCACAGTGGGGCTACAGTTCTACAATCGTTGGTGGGCTACAGCACCTCACCCAAGTGATCATTCAATTCTCACTTTAGGAAGGAGAGAGGGTGCAGGGGAGATTTACTGGAATGGTACCAGGTGTGATAGACTTCAGTCATGTGGAGAGGCTGGAGAAGCTGGCATCCTTTTCCTTAGAGGGGGGAGGTTAAGTGGAAATTTGATAGAGGAGTTCAAGACCATAAATGATTTTGATAGATTAAGTAAGGAGAAGTTGGCTTTGGTGGTAGGAGGATTGGCAATGAGACGACACAGATTTAAGGAGGTGACAAGGAAGCATTTGTTTCTACATTGAGTGAGACCTGGGATGCACTGCCTGAAAAAGTGATGGCAGCAGACGCAAATCGAATCATAGAATGGTTACAGCACATGAGAAGGCCATTATGTTTGCCATGTCTGTGCTGGCTCTCCACAAGAACATCTCAGCTAGTCCGCTCCTCCGCCCATTCCCTGTGCTCTGCCCCACACTTTCACACAGTACATTCCAGATCCTAACCACTCGCTGTGTCAAAAAGGTTTTCCTCATGTCTCCATTGCTTCTCCCTCGGCTTCTTGACCCTTATTTACTCTAACAAATCCATTTATTATTTTGAATGCTTCCACCTAGGGGGAGAGTTTCTCTCCAGCTACTCTACCTAGACCGATCAGATCTTTCGGCTCCTCACTGGAACTATTCTCCTGAATCTCTTCTGCACCTTCTGTACAGTCTTCACATCCTTCCGAAAGTGCTGTGACCAGAATTGGACACAATACTCCAGTCGAGGCCAAAACAGTGTTTTTATAAACGTGCAACATATTGCCCTTGGTTTTATACTCTCAAATTTCTATTTATAAGGATTTAACCACTTGCTCAAGCTGCCCTGCTGTCTTCAATAGTTTGTGCACATCTCCCCCAGGATCCTCTGCTCCCGCACTCCCTTTAGAATTGTGCTCTTTATTTTATGTTGCATCTCCCCATTATTCCTACCAAAATGTATCAGTTCACAATTCTCTGCATCAGTTTGCATCTGCTACATGTCCCCCACCCATTCCACCAGCCCGGCCCTGTCCTCTTGAAGTTTATCACTGTCCTCCTCACAGGTCACTATACTTCCAAGTTGTGTGTCATCAGGTTCAAAAGAGAACTGGATAAATACTTGAGGGGAAAAGGTTTACAGGGCTATGGGCAAAGAGCTAGCACAAGCACGATGGGCCGAATGGTTTCCCACTGCGCTGCGTCATTCAATGATTCTATAATTGAACAACTTCTTCTTGTCCCAGCATTGTTGCCAGGGTCCAATATGAAGAAGCATTTGTGCCGTGTGCTACACTCATTCTGCACAATCTCATTGTGTATAAACTGTGACTGAGTTCCCTTGAGACTGTGCCATTAAACTCCCAATTCAGTGACAACATAGATTAGCTGCTGAGTGAAGCATTCTCTGCACTGTCCCTGATGTGTACTTTCAGGGCAGGTGGAACTTGGGTGAGATGATGAATAAAGCATCCTCTTCACTGCTTAATGTGCCAAAGCGAGGTACAACACGTGTCCCAAACCATCAAGCTAACCATTAGCCTCTTGATGAGGCTGGGAATGATCATGAAAAATAACCTATTGTTCTTAATCTTCACAAAATGGCCATGAATTCCTCTCAAATCTTGGCCCACAACCGTGGTAACATCTTGAGGGGATGCATAATCTTTTATCACCCATAAAACAAGGTCCTCTTTATTCTGTACTTCCACTCATTAGGGCCCTGGGCACAAACAACTGGATTTAAAATTCTGTAATTAATTCACACTCTTAAGTGGTTAAACTCCTAAACAATGAATAGCCTTAAAACAAAGAGCCCCATTTCACAAGAGCCCCTTTGAGCATTCTGTGTGGTGCTTTCTTGTTGAGCTCGAGTTTCAGATCAGTAATACCAGCATTTTGCATCTTATGTTTATGGCTTGCTCAGTACACAGTAGTTCATCATGATTCACCATCCATTAAATTATTCCCTTGGAAAAAATGGTACCACTTAGAGAGAAATTTAATTCAAATGCAGTAACTGGGTTCCCAGATAAAGAAATCTGTAATTGTATTAAGTTGTTTCCTAGAATGAGGCAAGGAAAACATAGAGGTGAGAGCAGCTCATGTTAAGCTTTTGGCTGGTTTGTCTCTGTTATAACACGTCAGCAAACCAGCTAAAATGAACATGTCTGTATCACAACACATTAAAATTCCAACACATCCTCTGCTGATATCCTTCAGCACAAGAGCTAACTCAGTCTCCCAACAGGTCTTGCTCCACTCCAACCTATGCATCTCATCTTCCACACTGATTTATCGACACTATTTAGTGTTCATTGCTTCAACCCTCAGACGAGAGCTCCCACACTTTAAATCAATTTCTATCTTCTTGCAATGTGGAGGTGATATTTTCTTTTTAATTTTTTCTGTTTTCTTCCTGCATTCCCTTGATGGCATTGACTTTTCACACTTACCTGCTCACTTACCCCACTTGTTCAAATGTCCATTCTTTGGAAGTGGCCCTGGACAGTGAGTAGTAGCAGAGTATTGCACGGCCGAGGGAACCGCCAACAAGCCCTGCTCCCTCCTTAGCAAACATCCACACAAACGCTCTTCATTGAAGCAACTGAATCCATGCCTTTGTTGTTTTTAGACTCGATGAATCCCAACACTCTCCTGGCTGACCTCAAATCTTCCATTCTCTATAAACTTGAAGTCACCCAAAACTCTGCTTTTCATAATGCATGGGAAGGTGGTGGCCAGGTTGTTACTGGACTGGAACTCCTGAAAACCTAGGGCAATGTTCCAGGGACCAGGGTTCGCAACCCACCATGGTGGAATTTGAGTTCAAAAATAAATTTGGGATTAAAAGGCTATTGATGACCATGAGACCACTGTTGATTGTTGTAAAAGCCCATCTGGTTCATTAATGTCCTTTAGGGGAGGAAATATGCTGTCCTATTTGCTCTGGCCTACCTGTGAGTCTTAAAAAAATGCCTTCTGAACAAGGGGAATTAGGGATGGGCAATAAATGCTGGCCTAGCCAGCGATGCCCACGTCCCATGAATAAATTAAAAAAACCTCACCGCTGTGCTCGCAGGTGTATGTTTATTGGCTCCTGCTCCAGCAATATCTCAATTTAAAATTCCCATCCTTGATTTAAAATTCCTCCATAGCCCCACCCCTCCCCGCCTCTGTTACATCCCCCATCCCTACAACCCTGTGAGACCTCTGCATTTCCCCAATTCTGGCCTCCTGCACACCCCTGATTTTAATCATTCCACCATCGGCGGCTGTGCCTTCAGCTGCATTGTGCTCTCTGACACTCCCTCCTTAAACCCCTCCATCTTTCTTTCCTCCTTTCGGATGGTCCTTGAAACCCACCTCTTTGATCAACCTTCTAGTCATCTGTCCTAACATTTCCTTATATGTCTCGCTGTCAGATTCTTTTGTTCACATGAGAGCCTGGGATGGCTTTGCTTCATTAAGGGTGCAATATAAATGCAGGTTATTCTTGTTGCTGGACAAGCGGATGTGGGCAAAGCAAAGTATTGAAACCATTGATGCTTATGTAAGGACTGCTGGATTGAGGAGAGATGGTGGCGTAGTGGTAACATCACTATATGAGTAATTCAGCAACACATCCTAATGCTCTGAAAGTCATGGGTTCAAATCCCACCATAGTAGCTGGTGGAATTTGAAATCAATGCTCTTTTAAAAAATCTGAAATGTAAAGTTAAACCATGAAGCTATTATTGATTGTCATGAAGACTCATCTCGTTCACTAACGCCATCCCCTATTTGATTTGGCCTACATGTGACTCCAGACTCACAGCAATGTGGTTGACTCGTAACTGTCCTCTGAAATATGCAGTTTGAGGGTAATTGGGGATGTGCAACAAATACTGGCCTTGCCAGCGATGCCCACATCCCATGAAAGAATTAAAAAAATGAATATTTAGGAGCGAAGTGGGTGTTGGGAATCTAATCAATAACAACAACTGGGACTTAAATAACGGCCGGGATTTTCTGTGGCTGTCGGTGTCGGACATGTTCGGTGGTGTGAGCGGGCACTGTGGCACGATCGGTTTCACGATGTCGTGAAACCAGTTTACGATTGTCCACTCAGCCCTCCGATGGCGGGAAACGTTTCCCGCCATCGGACATCGGGAACCTCGTTGTAAAACATCTGCATATCATTATTAGACCAGCCCGCCGGAATTGTTTTCCACCACCCTCACCCCACCCCACGGCCCCCACTGGATCGTCTGTCCGCATTGGCAGGAAAACCTCCAACGTGTTTCACAACAGCACATAAGCGACGTGCACCTGGCGGGCTGCACTTCACTCGGGACTTCAAGGTTTGTTTGCCCACCTTGCTTCGGTCAGCACTCGCAGTCATCAGCGCCAGGCTTCACAGGCAGCACTGCATCATTTTTAAGGGAGCTCACGGGTAGGCCTCTACCTACCAGATCAGCCATATGTGGGTGGCTTTTCAATGGCTGCAGGGTTAGGGCTTGGCGAAGGAGAAGTGGCCTCAGGCAAAGGAAGAGGCTGAAGGACGAGGACTGTACTGGGGAAGGGCGGTATCTCAGGGTGTGTGTGTGTGGGGGACGCATGTTGATCTGTGCAAGTGGCCTCAAGATGGTGAGGGCTGAGGAGGCAGCCTCTAGCGGAGATGAGGCCAGATGGACATGTGAGGGAATGTATGTGAGAATGGGTGGTGATGTCCCTTGAGCTGGTAGTGAGTGAGGTGCCAGTGAATGTGTGATGGCCTTGTGAGTGTGTGAGTTTAGAGTGATGAGTTTAGAGTTGCCTTACCCTAGCAGCACGGATGAGATCATTCATCCTCTATCCCCATTGGATGGCCAACCTCTTCTGTGCAGCATTGGCACTGAGCACCACTGCCACAGCCCCCCAAGCCTGGTTGGTCACGCCGCTGCCCATCCAGTGGCCAGAGCAGGGGGAGGGGTAGAGGACATCGTGGTGGGCCTCCACAGCTTCCAAAAGGTCTTCCGGTGACGTGTCACTAAACCTGGGGGCCTGCAGTCTTTTTGCCTTTCGTGAACACCTTCCCTGCAGTAGCCCCGGGCCTGGACTCTAAATATGGCGCCCAGCGTGATGAAGTGGCGAGGTGATGACGTGGCGGGAGAAATGAGAACCCGTCATTGAAACGGCGTGTTCCCCGGGAATGTAATAATTAATGTGGCAGGTTTTGGATGGCACAGTGTGAAAATCTGCCATCGTGGGTTTTACCTGGCCGCTACTGCACTTAGTGCAAACCTGAGACCATTCTGCCCAATGCCTTTAATGCAGGGAAACATTCCCAGTCCCTTTACAGATGGAAGGAGAAAATTAATAAAACAGGGAAATGAATAAATGTTAAGTCATAACAAGGACAATACTGTTGATGCTGGAACTCTGAAATAAAAGAAGAAAATGCTGGAAATGCTCAGCAGGTTAGACAGCAATCACACAGCGAGAAACAGAGTGAACTTTTTTACGTTAGGGACGTGACAAGTTTTCAATTAGTACAGAGGCAGGAAAGGGGCTGAGGGAGGGGGAGAAAGAATGGAAAAGGAGGCCTGTGACAGGCGGGAAGGCAGGAGAGATTAGATGTCAGACGGGATGATGATGCAAGGCAAGAGGGATAGTAATGGGACAGGTAAAGAAACAAAAGCTGGGTCTGGATGAGCTAGAGGAGGCGGTGGCATAGTGGCATTGTTACTAGACTGTAAACTTTGGAGTAATCCTCTGTGGACTTGGGCTCAAATCCCACCATGGTAGATGGTAGAATTTGAATCTGATAAAAATCTGGAATTAAAGGTCTAATGATGACCATGAAACCATTGCTGATTGTCATAAACACTCATCTGGTTTGCTAATGTCCTTTAGGAAAGGAATCTGCTGTCCTTGCCTGACCTACATGTGACTCTAGGCCCATAGTAATGTGGTTGACCCTGAGTAAGGGCAATTGGGGATAAGCAATAAATGCTGGCTGAACCAGTGATGCCCACATCCAATAAATAAAGCTGTAAATGACAACATGAGCAACACCTGCTGAATGGGAACAGTGGTTACCATCTGGAGTTATTAAAATCATTGTTGAGTCTGACAGTTTTTGAAGTGCTCAGTGGTGAGGTGAGGTGCTGTTCATTGAACTTGATTGATGTAGTACAGGAGGTCAAGGGCCGAGAGGTCAGAGTGGGGGAGTGGGATGGAAATTTGAACTGGCAAACGACTGTGAGCTCAGGGTCACACTTTTGGACTGAAAGGAAGTGTTCAGCAAAACTACATTAGAGACAGTTAGGGGAGGGAGTGAAGGTTGACCAAGAGATGAGATCTGGGAAGTTGGTGAGGTTTAGAGAGGGAGTTTCAGGGAACTGTCTTGAGACAGCAGAAGCTCTGCCACTAAATGATAGGACTCAATATGGAAAGGGTGCACAAAAAATAAAACAACGATGAGAGTTGTGCGTTGGGCACAACAAGGGTGATGAGGGTAGAGGGGGTTGCAGACATTGGGAGGAGTCAAGACTGAGAACAGTGTAGGTCAGCAATGATCCCTGGGAGTGAGCTACAGAGATATCAGCATGGAATATCATTGACCGATTTGGTACTGAGAATTGAACTTGGTGCCTCTGGGTTTGGAAAAGAAACGTTCACCAGTGATTCTGTTTCTGGTGTCCATTCTTGGCTTCTGTTGTTGAGCATGTATGTGTGAATGTGAGAGCGTGGGAATGGGAGGCAAGGACAGGATTGAGTTTGACTCTGGTTGGATTCCCTTCCTCCCTCCCAATCTTCCTGCTGTCCTCAAGTCATGACATTCCTTGGTACTGCTGTCTTGGCTTCATAGTTATTCAGTTGGACAGGGAGATGGAAGGGCACCTCGGAAGAGAGGAACAGGAGGAGGCCATTTAACCACACAAGTCTGCCCCATCAATCAGTGAGATCATGGCTGATGTGTAAATCCCCTCATACCTTAGGTAAACAAAAATCTTCCTTTCTGAAATGTAAAATTAACAATTGATCTGGCATCAATTGCCCTTTTCAGAAGAGTTTTCCAAACCCCTTGTATGTAGAAGTGTTTTGCACTACCGTATGTTTCTTAAAGGGCTGACTGGAATTCTTCAACTCTGTCCCTCAGCCCTGAACTCTCCAGCCAGCTGAAATAGTTCCTCTCTATCGACCCTATCAGTTCCCCTTAATAGCTTGAAAACTTTCGATCAAATCACCCCTTAATTAAATTACCTAGTGCAACTCTAACTATAGCGCAGTAAGAGTCAGCACCTTCCTGAAAATTGGATGGAAAAGTAGCTATAAAATCAGTAGGAGCCCTTTGGGAAAACCTTGTTGTTCTTCTCTCATGCCTACAGCCATTGTACAAAATAAAAACATCTTGCTAATTTGGCTACATCTATAGCTGTGTTCCGAGCCTATTCATCATTGTTCCTTGCACCCGAAATTTATTAGGAGAATAAATCTAACCATGTTGCTCCCACAGCACAACCCAGCCACCATTATTAAACAACCTGCTCATATTGCATGCTTTCACCATTCAGATTTTTACTGTCCAATAGGTGAGTTAAAGCTCAAAGTACTGCCAAGTGTTTATTGGGTCGACATGCTGTTTGGATTCAGACTTTACAACAGCAACTTCAAGACATCAGTGTTTCACAAAATGGTAATTATCCGTCCAAACAGAGAGACCCATTGTCTTCTTCAATTTAGGTCTCTGGCAAGTGGGTCAACCTTGCAAGGCAAAGCTCGATAGTATTATAACCTGTATGGTGGTGTATGTCACTGGTCACCCACGACTGTGGATTGACAATCTCCTGAACCCTGAGTCCCAATTCCACCCTTCTCATTCAGAGTATTTGGACTAAGTTACTTTTTCAAACAATTTGCAAAGAAGCAGCTGGTCACCAGTGAAAGTGACCATGAAGCAGTCGGATTGTCATTAAAATTAGTCAGCGAGTTGACTGATTTCCTTGAGGGAAGGAAACCAACCATCCTCACCCAATCCTGGCCTACATATGGGTCGAGGCACACCGCAAATCTTAATTGCCCTCTGCTGTGGTTCAACAGCCTCCTCTGGCACAGGGGAACTAGGGATGGGGACATTAAGTGCCTGTCTTGGCAGTGGTGCTCACATTAACAAGAATAAGGAAAAAGAAATGGGATGCGCGATAGATTGAAAATATTTTACCAAGTGAAGTTACCTGGACAACTCCTGCCCCACTCTCTGCATTAGCGCCAGCCAGAAGAATAATCCCAGCAGCCCCCAACCCCAAGCCCCCAAATAGCAACCCCCCACCCTACCCCCGTTTGGTTGTGGATCTGCTCTGATTTACCTGACCTCAGGCAAGGATTTACCTGACCTCAGATCAGTCAGGGTAGTGCTCCTCTTGGCTTTAGCACCTGAGGGGAACATCATCCATGCATTTCTGTAGTGCCGTCAACAACCTTTGGCCAACCCAAAGCATTCTGCAGCTAATGAAGCACTTTCTGAAGCGGTGGTGACTGTTTACATGGAAGAAATGAGACAGCCAATTTGGGCAGAACAAGCTTCCTGAAACAGCCATGCAGCAATCACCGAATGATCTGTCCTTTATCCTAATGTTGGTTGAGGGATAAATATGGGCCAAGGCACTGGGGAGAGCTATCTCACTCTCCTTAGGAAAATTAGCCAGCAACCGTTTAGGTTCAGCTGCGAGGGCAGATGGGGCCTTGGTTTTAATTTCTCTTCAGAAAGGAGAACTTGAAACGACAGGTTTATATCTGAAGTTGAGCAAGTTAACGATCAAGTTCTTTGCATGCAAAGTTTCAGTAAAATGTTTTGCTTTTTTATAGTTAGGTTAGAGATAAATAAAAGTTGAGGTTTGGTAGTGCTGTACCTCATCTGCTCGGGTTTTATTTCCCTTGAGTAATTGTGGTTTTCATTCAAGCTGTAAGGTTGATTGAGTTTTCTGGTGGGTGGAAAAGAGAATAGCAACTTGCGGAGAATGATCTTCCATGAAGCTAGCCGCAGATTGAACTCAAACAGTTGATTAAACTTACACCGTGTAGTGAAACTAACTGGTATTTTATTGTCGTTCAGTTTTAGCCAGAACCTACCAATCTTGTCCTTGAGCTGCTGATAATATTGCTAAATCACCTTTGGCTCAGGAAAGGTCAATATTCATACTCTGAAAGGAAAACAAATGCTTCAGGGGCCTCAAGTTATTTTGAACTCAAAAGTAGAAGACTGATTCACTCTTTAGATGAATTTCCTAAAAAAAATGTATCTGCCTTTGCTACGATGCATATAAACAATCTTATTTCAACATAAAAGTCACGGAAAGTAATGGAGTGGGTGAGTTGTGCTCTTAGTTGCGTTGTGCCACTATATACTGGGACATTTATGCTACTGTGTCAATAATCCTCACCTGAGCTGACTGTCATTGCCTTATTTCACTAAGGAAGGAATTGGCCACTTCCAAGGTGCTCCAGGAAGACCTGAAGACCATCTCTTGCATGGTTTTGTCAGTGGCCACGAAGGTGAAGATGGCCCTCAATTTCTTCAACCCCAGCTCCCTCCAGTAGTCGCCGAAGATCTTGCTAAGGTCAGCCCAGGGAGGTATGAGGACCTTCATACAACAGGTGACTGATCCCATTCCCCTGCAGGGCATCTAAGATCATTAAACTTGTGACCTCTGCTGCGCAGCAAAGAAAAAGGGGTCATCGACTTCCACTGGCTTCAATCATGAACAGTCAATAAAGAGCCTCAGTGTAAGAGTGCAGGTGAACAAGAATGAAAAGCAGCAAACCCACATTAGAATGAGAGGACTAGTGTTAAAAATTGAAATGCCTGAAAACCACCAGACAATGCAAGTCAAGGCTTAAGCCTCTCCGTGTGCAGCAGCAATGCACCAGTGACTGAGCAGAAGGTTGGCCGTGGTCTCACTAGATTGAGGTGGTCAATTAATAAGTGGTCCTTAGCTTCATAAATAGTCATGGTTTCGCTGGTAACACTCTGGCCCTGGAATGTCGTGGGTTCACGCCCCACTCTAGAGGCTTGAGCACACAAGCGAGGCTGATCTTCTGGTGCTCCAATCTCAGAGGGGCCTTCTTTCCAAGGAGGCGTTAAACAGGTGACCCTATCTGTTCTCTCAGGTGAATGTAGAAGATCCTATGAGGAAGACCCAGGGGCTCTCCCCAGTGTCCTGGGCCAATATTTATTCTGCAACCGAAATCAGTATTGCAGATTTTCTGGCCATCACTGCATTGACGTTTATGGGAGCTTGCTCTGCACAAAATGTCTGCTGCGTTTCCTGCTATACAGCAGTGATTACAATTGAAGATTACCTAATTGTCTGCCAAGCACTTTGGGACATCCTGAGGCCATGAACGGAGTGAAATAAATACAAGTCTCTCTTTAAGTGGAAACATTTTTACATAACAACACTTTAAATAGAAATGTTTTAAGTAATAAGTCCACAGTAACTGCATCTACATCACTGCCTGTCAACAAAGCAGTAACAACACTGAGGTGAGGTAGTCAATTAGAAAGTAGGGCATTGCAATGGTAGTTGTACAAAAAGATTCCCATAACAGCACTTTAAATGTAAATTTCTGCTATGGTCTTGTGCAATTTTTGAAAGAATCAAATGTATCAACTTAACTTTGCATTAAAAAAAACATTTTTCAAACAATTTACAACAGATTGTGCAATCTGAACCATGCCTGAGGACTCCCTGAGAGTGAGAATGAACAGCAGGGAGTGGTCTCTGCCTTGCCCTCGTACACCCTCGCCTCACCACTCTTCACTCATTGTCCTTGTGTGCCAGGTGAACGACCTCTGAGTCCCCCAACCCCCGCCCCCACCCACCATGAGCGTGTTCAGGGGCTTGGGAAGTGGATAGTTCCTGATGTTGCTCCAAGAGGATATGGTGAACAGGTGAACAGGCCCTGACTACTCATTACCTTTGATTCGGCCACTGCTTATTGGAGGGTCGTGAGGGGGTTATTGGGGGGCCATGAGAGGGTTATTGGAGGATGATTGAAAGACCATTGGGTGACCATTGAAAGGTCTTTGAGGATCGTGGTAGGGTTAATGGAAGGCTGTTGGGCCATCATTGGAAAGGTCTAGATGGTTGTGGGAGAGTTATTGGAAGGTCTTGGAGGGTTTTTGGAGGCTGATTGGCAGGTCACCCTCAGCAACCTGGTCCTGTGAGTTCTGTGTTGGTATGTAGGGAAGCCACAAAGACAAGGCCCTGGGACGTGTTCCTCTTGTTATCAGCCACACGTTTCCTGAGGACCATGATTGTTTCTGCTACAGTTAGCGATGGCTGGGTCGTTGGGGGCTGCAGGAGCTCCTGAAACAAACTTCTGACAGAGGCTTCTGTCCAAATTGTGTGTGGCTTACCATAGAGTGGCTGGTCATGGGACTCTCAGGTGTTGCAGGTACCTGCAGTATTCCTGCATCACCAGCCAGCACAGGTACAAATGCTCCTACTGTCAACCCAACATCCCTCCTCCCCACCCCCCCCACCCCGGCTTCCCAATTCTCCCAGTCCACTGAAAGTCCCACTGTGTCCTGCCCATCTCACAGGCCCTGTGCTGGTGGTTGGCACGTTTTGGCTACCTGGGAGATGTGGAGAGAGGGGGTGCATCTGGTGCAGTTACTCTCCCAGGCTAGCCCAGTGTGGCGCAATGATATAGATGGGCAGTGACCATGGTCATTGTCTTATCAAAATCAGTGCCCTCACAATGCAACGTGGAGAGAGGAATGGCTTATGCCACTCCTCCCCCCATCCATCTCCCCTGGACACTCCTTCCCTATAGTGCCATTTGTCCTTGAGCCCACCTCTGGTTGTTGCAGAGGTGTGTGCGAAAGGCAAACACTAGAACAGTGCAGTCATTCTCATGACCATATCTTTGTCAGCTTTGCACTGAAGTCAAGACTGGGACAAAGGCAATTGGGCTCCAGCAGTCTGTGCCCATGTCCCCACGCCACTTCTAATTTCCACATGCCGACCAGCACCCTCAGAAGGAACTCATTTCTCCGCACCCAGCCTATTGAACCTCTGCCCAGCTCCACAAATCTCTCTCATGCCTCCTGTATGCCTCATGCTTCAGCTGAATGCTGCCCTGAAGACAGTGCAAGAGAAGACAGAGGAAGGGTTCTGTACAGGGTTGCAGTATGAGAGGAGCAGGTGTCAGGCATTTGGAATCAGCAAAAAACACGAAGCTGTCAAATTCATCAGCTGTCCACTCTGCTAATGCATCTCCCATGGCAACAGACTCTGATTCCTTCGGGTTCTGGCTGGAGCAAACAAATCTCATCTTGAATCCACCTAACCTCCCCCCCACTCAACAAGGACTGATTTAATCAGGCAACTCATTTCCAATTCAAGCCTTTCTTTTCAAAGTAAAACTGCTAGAGAGAGATGGCAAGCTTTTGAGATTTTTTTTAGTCTGTTACTTGTAACAGGACAAAGCAGCCCACTTGATTGGCACCCCATCCACCATCTTCACCGTTCACTCCCTCCACCATTGACACACAGTAGCAGCAGAGTGTGTACCATCTATACGATGCACTGCAGCAACTCACCAAGGCTCCTTCAACAGCACCTTCCAAACCCACGACCTCTGCCACCTAGAAGAACAAGGGCAGCAGGTGCATGGGAACCCCACCAACTATGATGTCCCCTCAAAGCCACCCACCATCCTGACTCGTAAATATGTCGCCATTCCTTCACTGTCGCCGGGTCAAAATCCTGGAATTCCCTTCCAAGAGCACTGTGGGTGTACCTACACCACATGGACTGCAGCGGTTCAAGAAAGTGTCTCACCACCACCTTATCAAAGGCAATTAGGGATGGGCAATAAATGCTGGCTTAGCCAGTGATGCCCGTATCCCATAAATAAATTTTAAAAATAGGATTTAGAGTTATGAATTTTCAACCAGAGAAGGCTTATCCTGGCTGACCTGGTCAGGTCATTGTACTTCTTCCTTCATGACATTGGTCCTCCGCCATTTTATCATAGTCTAGGTATTTTGGCTACCTGGTCCACATTTTCAAGAAGTATTTGCTCTTGGTGTTCAGACCCCACCAGCCGGTCTTGCTGTCTCCCCATCTCATCCCTGTTTTTAACTACAGGTGGCTGGGTTTGCCATGTGTTAGGCAAAATGGGTGGGGGAGATGTAAGAAGGGATGAATCTATGAGCCAAGTACTTTTACAACATTTCTTGTGGGTCAGACGAAGGGTGAGTGTTTGTTTATTCCAGGCTACCCAGTGACCCCTCCCTCCATCCTCTGCCTGCTCCCCACCCCTACAATCAGAGCCCCAGCCTATTTATTCACAGGCACCATCATTTTCTCTTTTGTTAGTGTTGTTTAAGGGTTCCTATCCCATAGCTGCGCAGCTACAAGAGCTGAAGTCTGCGGGAAAATCTGTGCTTCTTTGTCACTTACTCACTCATTCACTCACTCACTTAATCACTTATTCACACTCTCCTCCTGCCTCACCCCACTCCTTTCCCCCTTACGCTAGTGTGGCATGAGGCATGAGACTTTTTGTTAATGAGAAAACCTACACTTAATCTATGCTACACCTGCCCTGAGATTGTTTGACGGGACAATATGGAGGGGTCTTTACTCTGCATCTAAGCTGTGCTGGACTTTTTCTAGGAATATTTGATACATTGCCTGTACATCTATCATTTAAATGAATTAACACACAAGTTGCTTGACTGGAACATAATTCTTGGAGGTTGAATTTCTTTCATGCAGGATGGATTCCATTATTCTATTGCCCTATAAATGAAAATGTTCCCCCTCCACACGGTTTCCTTTCTTGTGCCTGAATTCTTTATTTGAATGTTATGAATTTCCTTCTCTGAGATTTGTACCTTTAGCTGCAGCCCGTGTTGCAACAAAACCGTTAGTTTAACAGTAATGCAGATTCGTTGAAAGTAGCGTTTAAGTTTCATGGCCCAGCGAGTATTTTTCCCTCTCTTTGTTGCTCCTGGTGTCACTCATCACTCCCTCCTAATGAGAGGGGGAACAGCAGCACATTCATTTCTTGGCAAAACCTCAAGGCACATTGTTGGAGGAGACACCACACTGGACCTGGGAGGAAGATTATTGAAGTGACTAAAGACGTGACCAAATTGAAAGTGATAAGGCGAAAGAGAGCTCCAGAGATCACTGGCGTTGAGTTGGATGCTGGAGCAGTGTGAGGGGATGACACGTAACAGGCCAGAAGCGAAAGCGTGCTGGAAATTTCAGAGGTGGGTTTTGAACAAGGGTGAATTGGCTCCCAGGCCTCCAATAGCTTTGATTCTTCAATTCATTTGAAGTGTATAACAGCATCTCAGGTTGACATTCAATCTATCCCTGCCTGTCAGAAACGATGAACCTCTTGATTTATTTTCTTCAAATTCTTTCTTGGGATCTGGGCATCACTGGCAAGGCCAGCATTTGTTGCCCATCCCTAACTGAATGCAGTGGCTTGCTAGGTCATTTCAGAGGGGCAGCTAACAATCAGCCACATTGCTGTGTGTTCCTGGAGTCACATGCAAGTCAAGTCAGGCCAGGTAAGGAAGGCAGATTTTCTTCCCTCAAGGGGATATTAGTGAACCAGAGAGGCTTTGACAACCATCAATGAGAGTTGCCATGAATCACCATTACTGAGATTAGCTTTGTATTCTATACTCATTAATTGAATTTAAATTCCATCAGCTGCTGTGTGGGATTATGAACCCATGTCCCCAGAGCATTAGCTCAGGCTGCTGGTTTATTAGTCAGTGACATTATCACTACGCCACCGTCTCTCACCCTCGCAGGTCATCCGCGAGGAATTGAATGATGAACTGTCCCCTAACCTTTCAGCATTGCCACGGTTGCCAATTACTTTTCAGCCATTGTTTGAAAGTTTTGGCTCAGTTTTCTCCGTTGAAGCTTCTGTTTTATGACAATTCTCCCTTTAGATATTACTCAGACATGACAAAGGGGAGGTTGCCGTGGCAACAGGCTTCAGTGCCAGTTACGAAACAGGGCTGTATGTATCTCTGTGTTCAGCAACAGCCAGGCACCCTGTGGACATCATTTAAACATGGCCATATTGATATTTCATTTGCTTTTTCCCACAACTTGTATAAACCCTCAGCGATCGGTGTGTATATTCTGATTCAATAATGCTGACTGATACTTGGTGGGGTGGGGGGGAAAGAAAGGAAATCGTTTAAGCCTGTTCTTCTTTTAATGTTCAAACTGTTCAATGTTGTCACAAGGGAAGCTAACGTTTTGTTTTTTTGTCTGTCCACATTTTATTTGGTAAATCTTAAGAGGTGTCTTCCATCATGGTTCAGGCAGTTTATTCTGAGTAACTGACTTGTACAGTAGGGCTTTGCTTTAATTTTGGGTCTTGGCAGCGTTTGTTGCTTTCAGGCGGGATGGCTGTCAGGGATGTTTCAATTGGCCTCAGTGTTATCAAATGAGACAGCGCAGGCCCAGGTGCCTGCACGGTTCTTTGAAAGAGCTATCTAGTCAAATCCAACTCCACGGCCCTTTCCTCATAGCCCCGCGAATGTGTTCCCTTGAAGCATTTATTCAATTTGCCGTGACCAGGTGGGGAAGGAGTGAACTGGCTCCCTTCGACCCAGCCTCCTTGTTTGGCCGCAACAAAGGTTTAAGTTTCTCCTTCACGAGGATACGCTCTTCTTCAAATCAGAACGTATTTAACCATTTATGCAGTGAGGAGCCAGTCAAACAAGGTTCTCTTGAGTTAAAGAAAGACAAAATTTATCAACCACTAAACCTGAGAAATAATAATTAAAACGTAATGTCACACACACACACACACACACACACACAGTCACACACACACACACAGTCACACACACACACGCACACACACACACACACACACTGTCACACACACACACGCACACACACACACACACACACAGTCACACACACACACACACTGTCACGCACACACACACATACACACACATACACACACACACACACAGACACACTGTCACACACACACACGCACACACACACATACACACACACACACACTGTCACACACACACACGCATCATAAATAAGGGACGTTAGAGTCCAGTAAAAAAAAAGTTGAAATAATGTATGGTTAAGCGTCCTTTGCTTGTCCTGGAGGCGTAGATTGTTAAATGTTGTGGCTGATTTGGGATTAGCTGGTTTTGTGGACGCAGCCAGATGTGGAAGATGTTGCAATTATTATGAGATCTCGGTTTCACTGGTAGGTTTCTGGGTAAGCTCTCTTCCAAACCGGTTGATACACTTGTTCCAAAGGAGAGAGAGGGAGAGAGCGCATCCTTTCAGCCTGTTTCCACTGCTGAAAACTTTCTTGCATCTCTCTGCAGTGTCTGGAGCCTGGCCTGTTATACTTCACCCATTGTGTATTTCCAAGGAGTTTTGGGTGGGTCTGTCTTTGGCAGCTATCGTTTAAATACCAGGGGCAGAAGTTTGCCCTCATCGGGTGGGTGGGCCCGGGGAGCGGCCACCGCCCGCGATTGGGACCCGACCGCGATTTCATGCTGGGCGCGAAACGTGCGCTGCAGTGCTTAGCGCTGCCTGTGTTGGAGTCGGTGGGGGAGGATGGCGAGTGCAGGGGTTTGCGAGTGCACACAAGAAAAGCTGTCTGAGGCACAGACCTACCTCAGGGAGATGAAGGTTTTTGAAAATGAAAAAGAAAGATTTTTAAAATGTTGACCGCATGTCCCCTCATGTAAGTCTGTCACATGAGCAGGGACATGTTAGAAATTAGTTTGAAAATTTAAATTGTTTTTTAATGACTGATTGAAACCTCAATCCGCCCTTGGATGAGGTTTCACAAAAAATCCAAAGGCCGCTTGGCCTTTTTACCTGTTAATTGTCAGCAGGCACACTGCCAACTCCTGAGCGCCCACCGACCGAAATATCGCGCAAGTGCGCGGTGATGTCAGGAGGCTCACCTGACGTCGTCGCGCATCATTTTACACTTGTTTGGGTCGGGCGTGCACCCGCCTGCCTGACGAGCGTAATATTCTGCTCCAGCACTTTGCATTTTAATGTCTCTTCCAAAGACGAGTGACGAGTTTCAATGGGTCTCTGAATTATAGGAAATGTCCCTCTCTTCACACTCCCATGAGGCTGACTTGTTTGCCTTTCACCTTCACCTTCGAAGGTAGCCATGCATCTTCACGTAATTTGTTCTGTCTCATTGCAAATTGCAAAATTTCCAGTCAGCTGAAAGTTGAAAAGTCGTTTTTTCAAAAATAAGGAGGCATGGTCTTACGACAAATTCTCTTTTGAATATTGTTGTCGAATTTGCTTGCACCACTCTTTAGTGCATTCCAGATCACAGAAACTGATTGCATAAAAAGCATTTCCTCCTGCCTGCCTGATTCTATTTCCAGTCACCTTAACACTGTCTCCGCCGGTTGCTGACCCTTGTGTTACTGAAAGTGGCTACTCCTTACGTCATGTGTCAAAACAATTCGTGCTGGGGCCATTGCTGTTTGTGGTGTACACAAATGATTTGGACTTAAAATGTAGAGGGCATGATCAAGGAGTTCACGGATGACACGAAAATTGGCTGGGTGGTAATTAGTGAAGAGGATAGCCGTAAACTGCAGGAGGATATCAATGGACTGGTCAGATGGGCAGAGCAGTGGCAAATGGAATTCAACCCAGAAAAGTGTGAGGTAATGCACTTGGGGAGGGCTAACAAGGCAAGGGATTACATGCTATGAATGGTAGGACCCTGGAAAGTACTGAAGTTCAGAGGGACCTTGGTGTGCATATCCACAGATCCCTGAAGGTAGCAGGGCAGGTAGATAAGGTGGTTAAGAAGGCATATGGGATACTTACCTTTATTAACCAAAGCATAGAACACAAGAGCACAGAGGTTATGCTGGAACTGTATAAAATGCTGGTTAGGCCACAACTGGAGTACTGTGTGCAGTTCTGGTCACCACATTATGGGAGGGATGTGATTGCACTGGACAGGGTGCAGAGGAAATTTACCAGGATGCTGCCTGGGCTGGAGGGTCTGAGCTATGAGGAAAGATTGGATAGGCTGGGGTTGTTTTCCTTGGAGCAACGAAGGTTGAGAGGGGACCTGATAGAGTTGTATAAGATTATGAGGGACATAGGTTGGGTGGATAGGAAGGCACTTTTTCCACTAGTAGAGGGGTCAATAACCAGGGAGCATAGATTTAAGGTAAGAGGTAGAAGGCAAAGAGGGGAGTTGAGAAGATTTTTCACCTAGAAGGTGATGGGAGTCTGGAACTCACTGCCTGAAAGTGAGTCAGAAACTCTCGTAACATTGAAGAAGTATTTAGCTATTCTCTTGCATTGTTATAGGCTCCAGGGTTATGGGCCAAGCAGGGGACAATGGGATTAGTGTAGTCAGACCTTTATTGACCTGCGTGGACACGATGGGCCGAATGGCCTCATTTTGTGCTGTAGATGTCTACGAGTCTATGGAGCACCTCTTTTAAATCTCCTCATGTGCCCACTCCCTGGGTCCAAGGATAATAAACCCCACTTCTCCAGCCCCTCTACATGACTGAAATCCCTCACTCTCTGCAAAGGCTTGACATCCTTCCTGGGAGGCAGCACCCAGAATTGAACATGATACTCCAGCTGAGGCATAGGCAGTGTTTTGTAAAGTTAGGCATTAGGCAGAGGCCTTGTGGCACAGTGGGTAATGTCCCTACCTCTGGGCTCGATAGTCATGGAAGGTGCGGTCATGACATGGCTAAACAGGTTGATTATCAACATATAAATCCTTCCTGATGGCCGGTGGTAGGAGTGGGAGAGCTTCCTGGTCAGTCATACTGCAGAAGGCAACGGCAAACCACTGCAGTACTTTGCCAAGCGTAATCATGGACCAATCCAATAAAAGTCCACGGTTGCCAACGCTCTCCTCGGACATATCAGCTGAGGGAGGAGGGGGAGTAAGAACTGGGGA
The DNA here is from genome assembly GCF_964194155.1 of Cetorhinus maximus. Taxonomy (NCBI): domain Eukaryota; kingdom Metazoa; phylum Chordata; class Chondrichthyes; order Lamniformes; family Cetorhinidae; genus Cetorhinus; species Cetorhinus maximus. Next base: position 11,859,572 of record NC_135898.1, on the reverse strand, counting down.
TGGGGAGTTGGATTGGCCAACATTCCTGTTCTCTATCAACTTGCACTTCAAGTAAATGCAAAATGAGGTATGGTTCAGACCATTAAAGACAGAACTTAAGTTATGCTGTGCACGTAGCAACCAACTAGTGTCAACTGTGTCTCAGTTTGAGTGTCAGCTAGTGGCTAAGTTGGCAGTTCTTCTGCTTCTGAATCACTATGTTCCAGGCTCAAGCCCCACTCCAGGACTCAGCACAAAAACCTCGGCTGGCATTCCAGTGCCGCACTGGGGGAGCGATGCACGGTCGAAGGTTCCGCCTTGCGGTTAGGACATTAAACTGATGTCCAATACCCTCGCGCTGCTTTGAAGACGTGTCCTGGCCCATATTTATCCCCCAATCAAGGTCGCAAAAACAGATGACCTGGTTTGTTAATCGCATGTCTGTTTGTGGGAGCTTGCTGTTCCTGAATTGGCTACCGCGTTTGTTACATCACAACAGTGACTGTACTTCCAAGGTGCGTTATTGGCTGTCGGGAACCTTGAGACATCTGATGGTCATGAAAAGCGCTACATAAATGGAAATCTTTCTTCTCTAACTGCAGGAGACGGCTGTATGGAACTTGCCTGTGCGCTATTTAAATATTGGCCCATCTATTTCATTTCTCACAGGTTACCCACGGTTAAAATGTGGCATTTAAACATGCTCACCGTTGCCATGCTGATGTCTGCATAATGTCATTTTTAAGGCCCCATTTTGAGATCTAAGGATCCTTTTATAATAAACGTTCCTGTTCCGTGGGAGCTCCGATGGCTTTCACCCAAGAAATGAAAAGCATTGGGCTCTCTATTATTTTTCTCGGTTATGAATTAGATTTCACACAGAACATGGCAAAGTGTTGAATGGCATAGGCGGCAAAATGTTAATTAACCTTAGCTATCATTTTAATTTTCACCGCAGTTAATTACTGTATCGCATTCCTAGCCTGTGTAATTATTAGCAGCGCTGATGGAATCATTTATTTCCCTGAGTTTCTCAAAAGTCTGCTGGACTAGGCTTCATCTCTGCTGCTCCTCTACTGCAGCTGTGCAAATACAGAGCTCCAGCGATTAATTGCTTCATGTTATTAACTATAATTTTGGGTCCACTTTGAGACCCATATTGAAAATCAGTGGAGGTTGTGTCATTGTGGAAGCCCGCCTCATCGAGCAGTTCTGCCAGCAGCCCATCAGGAGTAATTGAGTTGATAGTTGTGCTTAAGGTTATCGTGCAGTACCTGTGTTGAGTCAGAAAAGCAATGGGCGCTCATCAAAGTGTGGGACACTATTGCTTGTGGGGTGGGTATGCGGGGGTGGTGGGGTTTTAAAACTAGGGGCCACCAAGAGAAGACAAGATAGTCCCTAATAACTCCAATACAGAATCCAGAGAATTCTCAGCAAGAATAGTAACTGGCATTTATATTGCGCCTTTATAACGTTTATATGATATGCAACTTGCTAAAACATGGTGCGTTTGATGTGAACACCATGGAAGGATGCCTTTCAGGGGAAGCTGGATAAGCACATGAGGGAGAAAGGATCAGAAGGTTTGATGATCAAGTTGGATGAAGTAAGATGGGAAGGGGTTTTGAAGTTTAAACACCAGCAGAGACCGGTTTGGTCAAATGGACTCTTCCTGTGCTGTGTTTTTCTTGTAGTTCTATTGTAATTATGCTAACTCCCATTGTAGCTTTTCAAGGGTTGCATTGATGCATGGGCATCATTTTTTTGGGGGAGCGGGCAAAGTTCGACAGAGTGATCAATCGCTCATGGGTTCAAACCATATTCCAGGGCTCGGGAGTATTCTCTTGACCATCATCCCAGTGTGACTGTTAGGAGTGTGAGGTTTTATAAGCTGAATGCTTTTGGTCTGTCTCTTTAAGCCAAGGTAAAATGGAAGAATCAAAGGGGGTCATGTAATCTGCTATGATTCCTGCCTGGCAACAAGCCTGCGTGGTTTGGTTACCATGGGGACAGGGGGACCAGATTGAAGCTTACTGGGAACAAGTGCAAAATGTTCACACCTGAAAGCAAACACAGAAACTGCTGGGCTAACTGTGGACAGACTTTCAATTTTGGACCGAAATAGAGGGAGAGAGAGAGATTGAGAGGTCTCAGAGGCAAGAGGCTGCAGCTGGTGTGGTCAGCAGAGAGAAGAAGCCTGTGAGTTCTCTGCAAGCTACCAGGCAGAATGCGGGAGGGAAGACGGTCTCTGTTGCATCTCGTGGCGATCTAGAGTCCCCAAAAGGTTTGCCTTGGCAAGGCCAGGAGGAAAATTGCTGGAGTGGATCTTCCTGCTGGTAGTCATCTGCTTGGAAATGCCCTGAAAACTGAGGGAAGCGCCTTGCGACAGTTACTCAACGATATGGGAAGACATGATCTGATTGGGAGCTGGAAATGGCTGTGACCTGTTTCCTGCAAAGACTGTGGCCGGAATTTAGCAGCCCCCGCATGCCGTGTTTTCCCACGGTGGGGCCAGCGAGTCACTGAAATCTCTGTTCACATCGGCGGGAGCAGAGGGTCCCACCGGTGTGAGAGGTTGGAAATTCTGGGCTGTAATCCTGTGGAGTTGTAATGTACATGTATGCGGTGTGGGGTTATCCAGCGCAGCGAAGCATTTTCTTTTCTGGGTTATCGTTACTGTAGCTTAGAGTGTTAGTTGGCTACTAAGTAATGTTTAGTCAAAGTTACTTTTAGTTTTTTTTCTTACAGTAAAAGTCTTAAAACTTGAAAGTTTGTTGTGCAGTTGCTTCAAGTTGGTCACTGGACATTTAAATATCTTTTTAACTCAGAGCCTTGTTGTTATAGAGTTGATTTTCCAGGCAACTTTTCTTGGTGGAAACATTGAACTTTATTTATGAGGCAGCAACAGCATGTGTGCATCTAACTCTATAACGAAAGAAGAACTCTCTCACTCTCTCCTCGAGGTTCCCTGTGCTACAAACTGATTGGTTTACACAGATCATGTGATTTTGCAACACAATTATTCTTAAAGCTACAGTCCTGTATTTATAAAAACTATAATTACTCCACTTGTTCTCTTCGCTGACCAATCCAGCTTCAGCCTATTGTCCCTGAGACCCCAGCCCCCCTCTCTTTTTCTGTCCAAAAACTTGGACATCGAAAGTTGGTCTCCACATAGAACGTAATGTGACACTGAGGGAGGTGCTGCATTGCTCAAGGTGCCTTTCAACTGATGCAGCACCTGGCTAACCAACTGCTTTGGTTTGGTGCAGAGGACCCATGGTGCTATTGCAAGAAACAGAAGGTAGCCAGGAAAATTTCTCAGTCAAGATCTAGGTATCAAGGGATGTGAACCAAAGTTGGGTCAATAGAATGGATCAACCACAATAAAATTGGATGGTAGAGCAGGCTCGAGTGACAAGTCGTGACCTTCTCCTGTTTCTAATGTACCAATGCTTCGGAGATTCCTGCTTCAACCACCCCTCACAAGCAACAGAACAATTAATCCTTCATCTCAAACGCGTGTTTCCAGCTTAATCGCAGTTACCACAAATAAAGTGATTTGTTTTGTGGGAAGCACCGAGATAGGATAATGTGTTAGATACTTTGAAGGCATTGTTTCTCTACACATTCCCTGCTTTGAGTCAGCTTCAAATACTATCAGGTGAATATTTTAGCACTATTTAATTGGGAGGAGGCGGAGAGTGTGAAAACTGGAGGGCGGGTTTAGTTCAACAGTGGAATCTCTCATCTTTTCTGGCTGGGCTCCTGAGATGAGTGTTTCTTCCGTGAACTATCTGAAAGTAATTTAAGGAGTCACAATCCTATTCCCAGGCCAGGATTTTTAATTTCAGCGCTTCAGGCTCGAGAATAGAAGTGGAAATTCTGCATCACACATGCCAGGAGTTCATTCACTGAAGGTTTGAAGTGCTGAAGCGGAGAAGTTTGTATTGCAAAAGTGTGCCTAACTTTACATCTAGTTAGTGATCTTGCTCGGGCGCTGATGGTTCAAGTGAGACGTGGTGAAATGTCACATTGGCACAGTAGGAAATGTTGTACTCAAGCTGGGAGCTGAGTATGAAACACTCTCACCCTCCACCATTGGCGCACCATTGGTGCTGTGTGTCCCATCTACAAGACGCATTGCAGCATCTTGCCAAAACTGGTTTGATTATACTTTTCAACCCTGTGACCTTTAGCATTGAGCAGATCAAGTGCAACAGGTTTGTGGGAACAGCATCACTTGCAAATTGCCCTCAAGCCACACACCATCCTGACTTGGAACTGTATCCCCGCTGCTTCACTGTCGCTGGGTCAAAATCCTGGACCACCTTCCCCAACTGTGGGAGTACCAGATGGACTGCAGCTGTTCAAGGAGAAAGCTCACCGCTATCTTCTCATGGACAACTGGGAACAACAATAAACGCTGGCCTTGCCAGTGCTGCCTACGACCGAAGATTCTTTTTTTAAAATAAAATGTGGTTCAACGAAGTGACTAAGATAACTATTTGTAACGTTTTCAAACAGTACAAACTATGTTGAATTCAGTACTGAGGGAGCACTGCACGTTCAGAGGCTTTGTCTCTTGGAAGAGATGGGGGAGCCAAGATCCCTATCTGTCCTCTCTGATGAATGGGGAAAGGATTCCAAGGCAGTACTCAAAGAATAACATGAGAGTTTCTGCCTGTATCCCAACTGATATTCACCCCTCAAAAAATAAATCACTGAAAGAAAGCACATTACCTGGTCATTATCTTGTTGCTGTTCATGGGAGTTTTCTGTCCTCTCATTCGCTGCTGCAGTTCGTACATGACAACAGCAACAACATTTTAAAAAGACCTTCATTCGCTGTAAAGCTCTTTGGAACATCCTGAGGTCATGAGAAGTGCTGTAAACATCCAAATTCTTTCTTTATTCACTTAGCTCATTGACACACTGTCATTGTTATTTTATATCGGTTTGGAGAAATTATAGTCACCTGTCAAGCAGTTGCTCCTGTTACCGTCCAGCTCACTGTCAAGAGCTGGAGGCAACACAATAAACAATTCCAAGTGAAATCACCTTGGACTCCTAGTGGCTCAGAACATAAGTTGAGCACGATACTGAGAAATATAGGCCATGATCACTATTGCATCAGTATCAGAAGCATAATGCTGATGTAAAAATGGTGTTAGGTAAGCAATATCAAGAAGGAGGAGAAGCTCCGGCCTTGTGTAGGGGTCCAAAAGCGCATGGCATAGGGGGTAACATATTGGTATGGATAGAAGATTGGCTGGCTCACAAGAAACAGAGTAGGCATAAATGGGTATTTTTCTGGCTGGCAGGATGTAACAAGTGGTGTACCACAGGGGATCAGTGCTGGGGCCTCAACTTTTTACAATTTGTATAAATGACTTGGATGAAGGGACTGAAGGTATGGTTGCAAAATTTGCTGATGACACAAAGATAGGCAGGAAAGTAAGTTGTGGAGAGGACATAAGGACACAGGTAGGTTAAGTGAGTGGGCGAAGATCTGGCAAACAGAGGAGAATTGGGCAAATGTGAGATTGTCCATTTTGGCATGAAGAATAAAAAAGAATCATATTATCTAAATGGTGAGAGATTACAGACTTCTGAGATTTAGAGGGATCTGGGTGTCCTAGTACACGGGAAGGATTTTCCCTCATCGGATGGGCATGGTGGGGGGGCCTGGGAGCGGCCACGCAATGGTCCAATGCCCACGATTGGGCCCGAACTGCGATTTCACGCTGGCTGGCCAGTTAACGGCCTACCGGAATGAATCGCGCACTGAAAGGCTCAGCGCTGCCTGGGTGGGGCGGGGAGATGGGCAAGCGCCAAAGTCAGCGCACGCGCGTGGGCGCACTCACAGAAAGCTCCCTGAAGGCACAGAGCTGCCTCAAGGAGATGAAGGTGTTTCTCATGAAAAATAAAGTTTAAGAAAGAGGAAAACATGTCCCCCCCACGTGACTCTGTCACTTTAGCAGGGACATATTAGAAATGAGATTTAAAATTTTCTATTTTATTTCCAATTAACATCGGAAACCTCATCCCGCCCGTGGATGAGGTTTCCTCAAAAATCCAAAGACCGCTTGGCCTTTTCGCCCGCCCACCACCCGTAAGGTTGGACGTGCAGGGAAAAATTCAGTTTCATTAATTTATTAATGGGCTTAACAACCCTCTTAATGGTCGACGGGCGCGCTGCTGACTTCCGTGTGTGCCCGCCAACCGAAATACCGCGTGAGTGCGTGATAACATTGGGACGCTCCCCCGACGTCATTGTGCACTCTTCAGCCCCATGAATCACAAAAGGCTAGTATGCAGGGACAGCAAGTAATTAGAAAAGTGAACAAAATGGTATCATTCATTGCGAGGGGAACTGATTACAAAAGTCAGGAGGTTCAGTTGTACAGGTCAATGGTGAGACCACATTTGGAGTACTGTATAGTATTGGTCTCCTTATTTAAGGAAGGATGTAAATGCATTGGAAGCGGTTCGGAGAAGGTTTACATGACCAATGCCAGGAATTGGCGGGCTGTCTTATGAGGATACTTTGGACAGGCCAGGCTTGTATCCTCTGGGGCAGAATTTTGCCCTTTTGACAGGTGGTCAGCCGATCCCCGCTGCCATTTTGAGTGGGCGGGCCAATTAATGCCCACCCAGCGTGACGCCCGGCGGGAAACATGCGCACGAAAGAGCGGACACCTCCCTGAGACTAAGTGCTGCCTCAGGGAGATCACTGAAAGTTTTTGAAACTCTAAAAATAGAAAAATAAAAAAATCATTAACATGGCCCCCTCACGTGACAATGTCACTCGAGATGGGACATGTTAATAAAGTGCACAAAAACTTTATTAAGCGTTTTAAAAACAGGCATGAATCCTCATACCGCCAGTGGAGCCCGCTGGGGCTCCTGGCCTGCCCGCCAGCCTTAAGGTTGGACGGGCAGGGCCTTTAATTGGCTTAATTATCCTGTCAATGGCCTCAATTGGCCATTGACAGGTCAGCGGGCGGACAGCTGATTTTGCTGTCCTTCCACCTTCCTGAGTATTTAAATGGGGCAGGATGATGTCGGGGGTTCTGCCCAACGTCGTCCTGCGTCCGCGAGCAGGCCCCGCCCCCAGCTCGCCGACGGAAAAATTCTGCCCCTGGAGTTTAGAGGTGACTTGATTTTCACCTTTAAGGCCCTGAGGGGTCTTGACAAGGTGGATTTGGAGAGGATGTTTTCTTTTGTGGGAGAATCTAGGACTAGGGGTCACTGTTTAAAAATAAGATATCACCCATTTAGGACAGAGGTGAGGAGAAATTATTCCTCTCAGAGGCTAGTGAGGCTTCAGAATCCCCTTCCTCAAAAGGCAGTGGAAGCAGAGCCTTTGATGATTTTTAAGGCAGAGTAGATAGATTCTTGACAAACAAGGGGGTGAAAGGTTATTGGGTGTAGGCGGGAGGTTACAATCAGATCAGCCATGATCCTATTGAATGAGGGAGCAGGATTGAGGGCCCTACTCCTGCTTCTAATTCGTATGTTTGGATGCTGAGTCATTTCAGGGGAAATTTCTATGGGTGCTGATGGACTGCATTGCCATGCAGTATGATTGAGGCATCGCTTCAACGAAAAGTAGGTAAAGCTTTGAAACGGAGAAGGATGCAGAGCTCAGGGACAGATGGGGGACACGTTTAAGATACTCTGAGCGAAGAGCTGGGGCAGAAATGACGGGTAGGATTTTGCCCTTGATGGGGGTGGTCGGTGAAGGCGGGCAGAGGTAGTTGGAATGCTGGCCGCCACCCGCGATTGGCACCACATCGCAATTTTACACATGGAACGTGAGCGGCAGCTACGTGGGCAGGGGGAAGAGGGTGAGCAGGCCTAGCGCGAAAGAGCGCTTCAATCTCCCCGAGGCACGGAGCTGCCTTAGGGAGATGAATCACTGTTTAGAAAAGCTTAAAGAACAAAATGAAAGTGTCATAAAACATGTCCCCTCGTGTGACTCTGCCACATGAGCAGGGACGTGTTTTTAATTCACGTGTAAAATTTTTATTTTACTTTTATTCGCTTTAGGAAATCTCATCCCGCCCGTGGATGAGGTTTCCTAAGAAGTGCAGAGGCCGCTTTGGCGGTTTCGCCTGCCCACTGACCGTCAGGTTGGACGGATAGCGTAAATTTGAATTGAATTACCTTTTCAATGGCCATAAGAGGTCTTTTAATTGTTGGCAGGTGCACTGCCGACTCTGGCCTGCGCCCACCGAATGAGATATCGCGGGACTATGCGGTGACGTGGGGACGCTCGGCTGAAGTCATCGTGCGCCATTTTATGCTCAATCGGATCGGCCACACGCCCGCCTGTCAAACTCAAAGCTCTGCCCGATGTACCGAAGGGCCCCCATCTCTATGCAGTGTGTACAGTAAAGGGTTAAGATCAGTAGCACGATGCTGATGTAATAATGCAGTCAGGCCACCTGACTGAGAAGTAACAGAGATCTGGAAGGAGAAGAAGCTCCAACCTCATGTGGAGTTCCAAATGTGTAAACACTTGCTGCAAATAAAGAGCCATGGTTTTGAAAAACCACAGGCTTAAGGAGCATACTTTGGGAGAACAGACAATCCCCCAAACCCCCGTCTAGACCCCGACCACAATATGAAACACGGTCAATTCTGTGGTTCTGTGACCTCAGCCAGGTCTATAGTTAAGATACTAGAATTGGTTTCAATACCCCTGGGATGAGAGAAGAAGATCGATTATGGAATTATGAACATCAGTAGAAATAAAAGGATTTGCATTTATATAGCACCTCTCATAGTACACCAAAAAGCACTTTACAGCCAATGAAATACTTTCAAAGTGCAGTTATGGTCGTAATTTAGGAAATGCGGCAGCCAATTTGCACACAGCAAGCACCCACAAATAGCAAAGGACCAGATCATCTGTTTTTGTGATGTTGATTGAAGGATAAATATTGGCCAGGACACCAGGGAGAACTTCAGCTCTTCTTCGCAATAGTGTTGTAACATCTTTAATATCCAGCTGAGGGACAGAAGGGGCCTCAGTTTAATGTTTCCTCTGAAAGACAGCACCTCCGACCTGTGCAGTGGGAATTGAGGCTCCAACCTCTGACTCAGAGCTGAGTCATGGGTGATATGGACAAGATTGGGCCTCGTTAAGCTACCTGAAGCACACTATCCAAGGCTGACTCGAGAGGAATACCTCATGGATGAGATACCAGAGGGAGACTGACATGCTGACACCTGTGTCTTATTAGGCCTTTAGGGGAGGAGGGGAGAAGGTTGGAGTGAAAAAAAAATCCTTAAAAGAAAAAAAGAGAGTTTAATTGTGTCAAGTCACCTTTATGCTCCAATGTCATTATAATTATTGCCTTATACATGCGCAGTGAACTGGTGCAATCAATGTTCAAACAAAATTCAATCTTCTTCCCTTCATTAATTAAACCCTGCCTCAGGTTACAGACACAACTGGAAGAACATTCAATAATATTCAAAGTCTTTGGCCCTTTGGGGCACTTCTTGATGCTTGGGAGTCTATATCATACCAGGCATTAGGAACATGCTGTAACACCTTGCAGCCTTCTGTACACGATCTGTTTGTAATACTCATTGTCTAGCCTTCCATGTCCCTTTCCTCCCAGTTGTATAGTAACATCACTGAAGCGGTCACAGTAACCAATTTATCATTGTAGTCCTGTGAAAAGGAAATGTAACTCTAGGATTTCCAGGTGAATCCCTGCTCTGCATTGTGCAGAGTGCAGTCTATATGTGATTTGATTGCTATCCTGCTGCTTTTCTCCAATAAACTCTGTTACATCTGAACCTTATAAAGAGCAGCGGGTCTTGGGCACATTGTAATTAATACATTCCAAAAGCACTTCATTACTTCAAAATGTTTGAGGTGGCCTCAGGTCATGAAGGGCACTATATAAATGCGAATATTTCTTTTATTGTTAACGATCAAGATCAGGAGAGTTGGTAAATGAATACTTGTGTGATAATAATCCATTTATTTTATGGTTCAGTTTACATCTAGCTCTATATTTAAAGCATTAAACCAAAATCCTGCACAAGTAGCTGGCATGAAAAATGTGTGACAGGTCAACAAATATTTAAATATTTTATACGACTGTTGTCATATAAAATAGCCTTGGATAGCTTCTAATCGTTTGCAAACAATGAAAAAAATCAACCCAGAGGGCCAGGGCCCAATCACAACTTGCCCCGAGTTGAGTTGTGTTGTTGGCTTGCTGACCTGCTGGTTTATTTATTAAACTGCTTTTCTCTTGCGAAGGCCATGTCCAACATCCCATTTAAACTTGGCAGGAGCGTTGGTGGGTCTGGCCAGATCCTGAAGGAGAAAATTGTGTTCGTGAAGCTTAGAACTCCATGAGGTAAATTGTGTCAAACTGTATCTTGTCACATCACCCTTCCCCTTCCATCAACATGAAAACAGCCTTGGCCAAGCATTTTTCACAGAGACGCTCAACCCTCATTGTGCCAATGTTTGGCGTATAACAGAAGCTGAAGGCGCTTGCAAGATTGTTGTGCTTTCTGGAGACATTTATCTTAATTTGCCCCATTTTTTTGAAAGAAGGTCAACATTTGGAGAAATCCACTCCAAGTGTGAGGAATCAAGACTCACAGGCACAAGCAAGGTTCAAAGTTAGACAAACTTCCCTTTACCCCCCCAAGAGGAGATTTATAGAGCAGACTTCCAGGAAAAGGAGCTGATTGATGGTCAGTTAGTACCTTTTTAATAAAGGAGTTGGATCAGTGTTCTGTTGAAAAGAATGATTGAAAGTTATAGAAATATTCATGATATTATTTGATTGTTTTACTTCCTAGAAGGCTTAGGGAAAAAAATTAGTTGTCTTTAGTTAGATAAATTGCATTTATCTAACGATTTTTAAGACGCACCTCAGGAAAACACAAAATAGTTTACAACCACTGAAGTGTTTTTAAAGTGTAGTCACTTGTTCGAATGCAGGAGACATGGTAGCCAGTTTATACACAGCAAGCTCCCACAAACAGTCATGAGGTGCACGACCAGATAATCTTTTTTGGATATGAGAAACAGCAAGTGTTTGAAAAGCTCAGCAAATCTGGCAGCATCTTCGGAGAGAGAAACAGGCTCAGCATTTTGAGTCCCATGTGACTCTTCTTTGGAACCATTTTGTACTCGAAACATTAACTCTGTTCCTTTCCCCGCAGATGGTGCCAGGCCTGCTGAGTTTTTACAACACTCGCTGTTTGTGTTTCCGATCTCCAGCATCCCACAGTAATTTTGCTTTCAATTTGTTTTAGATCTTGGCTGAGGCTTCTCCTTTGAGCATTGGTGCGGGATCTTTGGTGTGTCATCCGCAAGATAGCTGAATGTTGGAACAGGCTAGAGGAGCTGAATGGGCCCACTACTGCTCCTGTGCAGTCCTTTCAGAGAATTAGCACAAGTGCGATGGACAATTGACCTCCATCCTGGTGATTCGCAATTCCAAGTCAATCTCCTTTATTTACTAGACCACACTGCGGCATCAGAGAACAGAAGCCAACGCCATGAGGGGCCAAGCTAAGATTGTGATTCTGGAGAGGACGAGCTTGAGCAAAACTAGAAAAAAAAAGGTTTTCACGTCTCCTATACCCGAAACTCTTTTCCGTAGGAGGTTTGTTTGACTTGAACTTGCTCGTGTTGGGAGTGAGGAGGAAAATGTTGCACTGGTGCTGTAGAGGGTGCTCTGCTCGGGCTGCTGCTCTGAATCTCAGCCCTGTCACTCCTCAGGGGAGGTATTGCATTCCCTCACTCTCACCCAAAATTTCACACAAACAAGGCAAGTTGTTTCGTTTGATGAGACGTTGCGGAACAGATGGTAATTTAGAATTAAATTCCGTGGAGGGCTCAGAAAGTAATTCTGTCTATTTTTGGTACTGCCGCATGTGACTGACTGCCCGGAAATACTGGGAAAGAGGCAAACGTTGGGAAAAAGCACACACCCAGACAGCACAAGCGCAATCTCCTGCTCAGCCCGAGTAAAAATCACCCCTGTGCTGTACTGCACGTACCAAAATATTTCTGAAATGTGCACCGTGTAGTATTAATGTGACTTCGCCACGTTCACTCTTCTGCAGCTGTCCTGCCTTTGCTGCTTATGGTTCTCTTACGGGCAACGGCAGGTCCCTGATACATTATTCATTTGTCCTGTGTGCAGCTCAGTAGTGAGTGTCGGCAGGGCACGGCTTCACAGCTGAGTCTGATCCTGTCTCATCTGCTGTTTCAAGCAGGAACCTCCAGACAGAGTAATTGGGAGCAGGAATCTTGGCTGATTCTTTTTTTTATCTGGATACGCATTGTCCCTAGAGAAGGAGCACTGAGACCTGTGAGCACTATGACAACCCATTTTTTCCTGTTTCAAAAATATACTTTATTTATCAAATTTGTAAAGGTGCATTACAGTGCAAACCTAGCACCCCAATTCACACGGTGCAATAAATAGTATTGAGGTTAAATTCACTTCATGACACTCCACTTTCAGTCCAGATTGCTTCTACATTCACATTCAGTGTTTTCTGCTACGTGGAGCCTAAGGGATTTTTGAATAGTTCCAGACCCCTTGTTATACGATAGTGCAAAGGCCCTTAGTTGTGGCCTTTCCCCACTGCACAAGTACAGAGGCAGGGAAAGGGAGGGGGTTGGCGGAGAGGAGAAAGGAAGAAACGGGAAGGTCAGAGAAAGGGTTGATTAAGTCACCTGTATTTTGTTCTTAAATAGTGGAACTTGGTGAGGTACTGGAGAGTCGATGGCTCCACTGTGTCTTGACATGCCAGTTTGCCATTTGCAACATTACAGGAACACAGCGCAAGTCAAGCTAAAACATGAGGTAGATAAAGATTAGGTGCTTCAAGTCCCTACATGAGAAACGCATTTAGTATTGACAGAAGGACTGGGTTGATGTCAATTCTTTGCACTCTATCGATTGCTGAATGTGGCAAGTCTCTTGCAACCATTGATTGGAAGCAGTTTCGCTCATTCAGAACAGACCTACTTTCCCAGAGAATGCAAATGTGAATACAACAAACATGTGCTTTTTTGGCCTTCCTACATTGCTCCAGAGGCACTTGTGTTAGTACACAGGCCCCACTGCTCAGAAATTAAATCACGACATAGAATTGCATAAATTGTATGCCATATATGCAATAGAAATGGCTCAACTAGTCCATGCAGCAGTTTATGCTTCACTCAAGACTCCTCTCATCCTTCCTCATCTAACTCTAACAGCGTTACCCTCTGTTCACTTCTTCCTCGTATGCTAGCTCGCCTCCCCTGAAATGCTGCGATTACTCATACCTTCTTTCAAGGGATGTGGGCATCACTGACAAGGCCAACATTTATTGTCCATTCCTAATTCCCCTTGAGAGGGTGGCGGTGAGCTGCCTTCTTGAGCCGCTGCTGTCCATGTGGTGTAGGTACATCCACAGTGCTGTCAGGGAGGGAGTTCCAGGATTTTGCCCCAGCGACAGTGAAGGAACAATGATAGTTCCCAGCCAGGATAGTGTGTGACTTGGAGGGGGACTTGCAGGCGGTGGTGTTCCCATGCATCTGCTGCCTTTGTCCTTCCAGTTGGTAGAGGCTTGGAAGGTACTGCCACTTTAACCACCTGTGTTAGCAAGTTTCACTTTCTCCCCACACACTGGGTAAAGAAGTTTCTTGATTTAGTTTCTTGATGACCACCTTGTATTGATGACCTCTAGTTTTGCTCTTCCCCATAAGTCAAAACATTCTCTCTGTGCCTCACACATTCTCAAGTTTGCCAAATTTGGAAGAGGTGACCCATGCTGCTTTTGGCTCAACATGAACCGTCAAAAGTTGACTTCATGCCTGTCTCCAGGTGGTCCCATAAGGATTCACGCTGCAGAAAATCTAGTGAGATAGAGTTCCCTGAACGAGGCAGTTATCGCTCAAATGCACCCACTCATCCATTTAGGTGAAAACTGCTAAGGGCGAGGTCAGAATTTGAACTTTCTGATGCGTGAGTTGAAGCCTCGATGTAAACCTAGCCCAGCTTAAAAGTTCATTCTCTGCTAGCTCTGAGGGTCGCACCCGAAATGAGCTGCAGAGTGTCAGATCCAGTTGTGTGCGGGCATCAAACCACAGTATTAGAAACTTGCTCCCTCACCTCTGCGACCTTGGTTTCAATCCAGTTCAGAGTGAAAGGATAAAACAAAAAGTGCTCTTCAGCTGCAAAGCCTAAATGCAAAGCGAGCTTGACAGCCTCGGCATATTTCCCAAACGTGTACAGGTCAAAAAACAGAAAATTTAGCCAGTTTTCTGCAAAGCTTTGGCATTAAAATTGTAATGCCTGTCTTGCTGCTAATGGAGATGGACTGGTATGGGAAACCCAGATGGCTTACTGATGCAGTGGGGAGGGAGTCCAGGAGAGGAGGGAGCGCTTTCATCAACTCTGGAGCTGACTGCAATTAGCTCGGGAAGGTTCATTGATGACTCCAGGTGCCATTGAGGAGGAAAGCTTTCCATTTCATAGCTCCGATGTATTTTCACTCAGAGATACTCAAAAGCATTCACAAGAAATATATTTTATGGGAAAGGGTACCTTTAACTCTTTGTTTGCCCCTGCGCCTTTGACCATCCACCTCTGCGGGAGTGGGTGAATCTTTGCAGCATGCTGACTCGAGTGCTTTGACCTACATTCTTTTGGATTGCGTGCCCATGAGATTTAAGCAAATAAGAAAGGTTATATTTCCCCCAAGTGTTCAATCCATGCAACCCTGTCCCTGCATTAGGTCCCACGCTTGAGGAAGGATGTGGAGGCCTTGGAGAGCGTACGCAAGAGATTTACTAGAATGGTTCGAGAGATGAGCGATTACAGTTGTGTGGATAGAACGGAGAGGCTGGGGATGTTCTCCTGAAAGCAGAGGAGGCTAAGAGGAGATTTGATAGAGGTGTTTAAGATGATGAAGGGTTGAGATAGAGCCAATAAAAAGAAACTTTCCAATAGCGGGAGGGTCAGTTAACCAACAAACATAGATTTGCAGTAATTGGCAAAAGAACCAAAGATGGAATGCGGGGAAACTTTTTTATCCAACAAGTGGTCCGGATTTGCAATGTACTGCCTGATAAGGTACTGGAAACGGATTCAATAGTAGTCTTCAAAAAGGGATTGGATAAATAATTAAGAAGAAAGTTTTTCAGTGATATGGGGAGAGAACTGGAGATAGAACTAGCTGGATTGCTCTTCGAAAGAGCCAACACAGAATCAATGGGCTGAATGGCTTCCGTCAGTGGCGTCCTTTTCTAAGATTGAGCAGGTCTTGTGGCACAGTGGGTAGCATCCCTGCCTCTGAGCTAGAAGCCCTGGGCTCAAGTCCAAGCCCACAACTTGATGGCCAAGTGAGATGTGTTCATATCAACCAGCAAATCCTTCCAATGGTAGACGGTCAAAGCAGGAGAGGTTCCTGGTCAGCTCTGTGATGAAAAGAGTGTTGCAGCATCTACCATCACTGCCCATAACTCCAGGCTGCAACATGCATGTATAAGTACATGTTGCCACAGCAACTCAGATTCTCTGAGTGAATTCTCACACGCCACCAACACCGTAAGAGTTCATGAAAGTAAACACTTACTTACTGATGAAAAGGGAGGCGTGTTGCCGAAGCTTTGCGTCTTACACTCATCAGGACAACAATTTATACTACAGGAGAAAAGGGTACTGATTGGTTGGCAAATTGACTCTGATTGGCTGAGGCGTTGCCGTGGAGAAAGCAATGAGGAGCTGAAGACCCCCCCAGGCTCCAGGATAATTCAAAAAAGTTGCAAAGCTTGATCATTATTTCTTTTGTTTGCAGAAAATGGGTCCCTGCCTATGAATGTATGTCACTTACAGCAAAAGTCAATGAGCCACATTCAGAACCCGACTGATTATCTTAAATTGGTTGTTAGTGTAGCTGTCAGCGCACTCAGGATTGTTCAGCTAGTGCTGCCCAATCTTGGAATCACACCTTACAGTGGGAGTTTTGTTTTGGGTTTTGCAAATGCGGATTGGTTGAGTACGGACTGTACTCTGTCTATTATGAACAACCAAAGGAGCATGCTGTTTGATTCAATTATGTACTTTGGTTGTGATATTTAGGGATGATTGTTTAAAGCATTTGAATGGCATTCTTCTGAATGCGATTGAAGTGAAGGCATCAGTAGTGGCACCAGTATTTTGTGAGTTTCTATCAAATGAGGGAATTAAAATTTAAAATCTTGCAAAGGTACATAGTTCCTTAGCACAAACCTGTTGTCAGGACCTTTATGCCAGTGCTTAGCATTGTAAATTGCTATGTCAACATTTCCTATTCGATTTTGGTATGTCATCTGTCACAGCGCAGTTGCAGATTTTCATCATTGGGCAGCACTCATGTGTAAGCTTCTCAAGTTTTTCTCCCAGTAATGTCGCCACCTTGAGTACGAAATAAAAATCTTCTTTCGTTAACTGTCTGTGGACATAGCCTATTTAACATTTTATTGAGGGACAACTGATGTTTTGCTCAAGATTGACTCTCGTAAATGCAAGTCAGCATTTCTTGGCTCATGCAATGAGGCCCCATCTATCCATTCTAATAGACTTAAAGACTTTGTGGTACTATTTGCATTGGGGCAGGGAATTCTTGTGCTGTGTTAGGCAGCAACCCTCCTTCAACCAATATCACAAAAAAACAGATTGATCTGGAGCCCATCTTATTTCTATGAAATCTTGCTGTGCATAAAATGGCTGTTGTTTTCTATACATGTTAAAATAGCCCTACCTACTGGAAGTAACTCCTTGGATGCAATGCATTTTTGAGACATTTGAAAGACTTGATAAGGTGCTGTATAAATGCAAGTTGAGGAACAGTTATGCTAGTCACTTGGACTCCAATCAGGCTCTGGACTGATTCTCAATAGTGGTGGTGTTTGATCAGAGAAGCCTCTGGACAAGGATTTCAGAAGTGAGCCAAGTCAAGATGGAAAGGCTTTGTAGATGTTAAAAGCCATTAGATGTTGGAATGCTTTATATATTGTTTCAAAAATCGAATATTGTACCAAATAACCTTTCACGTGAGAAGTTTTAGTTAATTCTGCCGTGAAGTGATTTTTGGTTACTTCAGAACACGGAAGATAATTTCAAGTAGAATGTCAAATAGGGAGCAAAGCTTGCAGATTGCCAGAACCATGGCCCTCACCAACTCAAGATTTACTCGATTGGCCACTCAGATATGACAACTGAAAGTTCAATTTCTCTTTGTACATTGGACCTTTTTCACACCATTGATGATAGGTGCCAACCAGCCCCTGTATACTTGCACTAACCGGGTAAACATGTTGTTCAAATACAAGTCCAAGAATTATTTTTCTTCCAATGTTGGCCTCCTCTGACCTTTAAAGACATGAGGCTGAATTTTCCCTGAGTTGCACTAAGTGCGATGGCGGGCATGCAAAAAGCTGTTTCACCCGCCAGCCGCAAGGGCAGATTTTTGCACTGTATCACCCGCTTCCCACCTTATTAATTATTCAGGCACAAGAAACATGCCGTATTGCTGGCGGGCAACCACTGAATCACCTCCCACACCATTACCTCAATCTCGGTGCCATATCTAAACAGCAGCTGCACACACTTCTCAATGCTTGCAGTGCAGGACTGCTCCAGTGAAGACATGACCCCGAATGCCAGAATCCCTGGAATGCCTTTCGGAGGCCCGCCGTGATGCCCTCTATCACCGCTCTGGCCGCAGGAGATCCAGAAATCTCACCACTCCGGCTTGGAAGGCAGTGGCGGAGGTGGTTAGTGCCAAAGCTACACAGAAGAGGTTGGCCATCCAGTGCAGAAAGAGGATGAATGATCTCTCCCGTGCCGCCAGGGTAAGGCAACCATCTCATCATTCGAAACTCACACACTCACAAGCCCATCACACATTCACTGGCATCTCACTCACTGCCAGCTCAAGGGACATCACCACTCACTCTCTCACACATATCCTCACATCTCCATCTGGCCTCATCTCCTCTGGAGACTGCCTCCTCAGCCTTCACCATCTTGAGGCCACTTGCAAGATCAACATGTACGTCTCGCACACACCCTGGGATACCCCGCTTCCCCAAGCAAGCCCTAGCCCTGCAGCTGTTGAAAAGCACCCCCCCCCGCCTCACGGTAGGCAGAGACCTGCCCGTGAGCCGCCCCTAAAAGCAATGTGGTGCTGCCAGCAAAGCCTGGCGCCAACGACCGCAAGTGCCGCACAAATGAATGTAGGAAAACGAACCTCAAAGTCCCGCGCAAAGAGCAGGTTGCCAGGTGCATGCCACTTATGTCCCGTTGTGAAACACGCCGACGTGAGCTCATGATGCAGCGTGGGGCGGAATGATTCCGTGAGGAGGGCTTATAATGAGATGCTAAAGGTTTGAAATTAGGCTCCCGACGTGTGACGGAGGAAGATGCAGCCCACCATTGACGGATGAAGCGGACAATCGCAAACTGGGTTTTACGACAACATGAAACCGATTTTTGCGATCTTCCGATATTTTCCACTCCCACTCGTCATGACGCCCACCGCAAACGAGAGCGGAAAATCCCGGCCATTGACTTTTGCTGGGCTACAACTTCCATTGGTATCAAAGCCCCATTCATGTTTGGCAGTGAGTGTTAGCAGGTGAATTGACTGTAGGACTATGATAGCCAAGTCTGATCACTGTCCCAGCCTGGTACCCAGCAATGGGACTGCACTGGATAAAGATTTGGAATGCTAATCTTGGCTGATCTTTCTCCTCCCTTGCCCTTAGGGAGAATGAGGGCATGGGTGGGACACTGAGACACGTAGCCAAAACCATCACCCCCGTTGCAATCAGTGAATTCATCACGGTATTTAGAAATACATAATCTAATCAAACAGAGTCGCCATGGCTTCATGAAGGGGAAATCATGTCTGACAAATTTATTAGAATTCTTTGAGAGGAAACAAGCAGGGTAGATAAAGGGGAACCAGTAGATGTAATATATTTGGATTTTCTAAAGGCGTTTGAAATTGTACCACACATAAGGCTACTTACTAAGATAAGAGCCCATGGTGTTGGGGGTAGCATATTAGCATGGATAGAGGACTGGCTAACAAATAGGTGACAGAAAGTTGGGATAGGGGGCGCATTTTCAGGGTGAGAACCTGTGAACTGTGGAGCATCACAGGGATCAGTGCTGGGGCCACAATTATTTACAATATATATTAATGACTTGGATGAAGGAAATGAATGTAATGAATAAGTTTGTGGATAACACAAAAATAGGCGGGAAGGCAAGTGGGGAGGATGACACAAAGAGGGATATAGACAGGTTAAGTGAGTGGGCAAAAACTTGGCAGATGGAATATACTGTGGGAAAATGTGAGTTTATGCATTTTGGCAGGAAGAATAGAGGAGCTGAATATTATTTAAATGGAGAAAGACTGAAAAAGCTGCAGCACAGAGGGATTTGGGGGTCCTCGTGCACGAATCCCAAAAAGCTAGCATACAAGTTCAGCAGGCAGTAGGGAAGGCAAATGGAATGTTGGCCTTTATTTCAAAGGGAATGGAGTATAAAAATAGGCACTCGTTAGACCACACCGCGAATGCTGTGAACAGTTTTGGTCCCCTTATCTAAGGAAAGATATACTGGCATTGGAGGCAGCCCAGAGAAGGTTCACTAGGTTGATCCTGGGGATGGAGGGATGAGGAGAGGTTAAGTAGGTTGGACCTGTACTCATTGGAGTTTAGAAGAATGAGAGATAACCTTATTGAAACATATAGGGCAGGATATTGATCGGATATTGGCTGAACTCTCCGTCATTTCAATTTTCAGGTCAGCGGGGGCGCAGCTGAATCAGCTGTGTGCCCGCCGACCTGTCAATGGCCAATTGAGGTCATTTAAAAACTAATTGAAGTACTTAAAGGACCTGCCCATCCAACCTTAAGGTTGGCGGGCAGGCCGGGAGCCCTGGGGGGCTTCAGGAAAAGCATGAAACCTCATCCACGGGCGGGATGAGGTCTCATGTAGGCTTTTAAAAATTTAATAAAAGTTTAATTAAAAGTGATGGACATGTCCCAACTCATGTGACAGTGTCACATGAGGGGACATGTCAGGGAAATTTTATTTTTCTATATTTCACATTTTTGAATTTGCCCCCGATCTCCCTGAGGCAGCACTTAGCCTCAGGGAGATGAGTGCGCTCTTTCACGTGCATGCGTGAAGGAACGCACTCCCGGCTTAGGGAATCCCCGCCCGCCCGCACAGGGAGTGCATAGCGCTTCCTGGTGGACGTCACGATGGGCGGGCCTTAATTGGCCCATCCACGTAAAATGGTGGTGGGCCCCCAATTGGGGGCGCCGATCGGAGGCAGTCCTGCACTTCCCCCTCAACGGGGGCGGGGGGGAAATTCTTCCCATAAGATTCTTCGGGGGCTTGACAGGGTAGATGCTGAGAGGTTGTTTCCCCTTGTGGGAGATTCTAGGACCAGAGGGCATAATCTCAGAGTGAGGGGGCGCCCATTTAAAACAGAGATGAGGAGGAATTTCTTCTCTCAGAGGGTAGTCAATCTGTGGAATTCTTTACTGCAGAGGGCTGTAGAGGCTGGGTCATTAAGTATATTCAAGACTGAGATAGACAGATTTATAATCACGAAGAGAATCGAGGGCTATGGGGAAAAGGCAGGAAAGTGGAGTTGAGGAATATCAGATCAGCCATGATCTCATTGAATGGCGGAGCAGACTTGATGGGCTGAATGGCCTACTTCTGCTCCTACGTCTTATGGTCTTATAGGTGAGGATCAAGTAACCTCACATCAATTAAAATGTTGAAAACACTCAACTGGTCAGATAGCTTCCCTGAGGGGAAAGGGTGTCTTAGTGCATGAATCGCAAAAGTGTGCAGGTACAGCAAGTAATTGGGAAAGCTAATAGAATGTTATCATTTATTGCAAGGAGAATTAAATACAAAAGTAGGGAGGTTATGCTTCACTCATACAGAGCACTAGTGAGACCACATCTGGAGTACTGTGTGCAGTATTGGTCAACTTATTTAAGGAAGGATGTAAATGCATTGGAAGCAGTTCGGAGAAGGTTTATGAGACCAACACCTGGAATGGGCGGGAAAGATTGGACAGGCTAAGCTTGTATCCGCTGGAGTTTAGAAGAGTAAGAGGTGACTTGATTGAAACATATAAGATCCTGAGGGGTCTTGACAGGGGGGATGTGGAGAATCTAGAACTAGGGGTCTCTTGTGGGAGAATCTAGAACTAGGGGTCACCGTTTAAAAATAAGGGGTCAATCATTTAAAACAGAGATGAGGCAGAATTCTTCCTCTCAGAGGGTCGTGAGTCTTTGGAACTCTCTCCCTGAAAAGGCGGTGGAAGCAGAGTCTTTGAATATTTTGAAGGCGGGCTCTTGAGTGATAGGTTATCGGGGATAGGCAGGATGCACATTTGAGGTTGCTGTCAGATCAGCCATGATCTTATCAAATGGCAGAGCAGGTTCGAGGGGCCGAATGGCCTCCTCCTGCCCCTAGCTCATATGTTAAAATTAAGAATTGACATTTTGTCATTACAGCTTTTAAAACACCACGAAATACATTTACCCAAGAAGGCTTGAGTAAACCAGAGACAAAAGGATTTTTTGAAACAGAAGTGTAAATAGATATTAAAGTCATAGCTGATAAAATTAATAAATTCACTCTAATAAATTGAAGCAATTTGCGATAACATCTTCCATGCATTTCCCATCCCCTTTACTTTGATATTTATAATGACTGTTAGGTTGTCGATTAAATCAGCGTATCTTATCTTCATGAAACACTGGCTCAACTGAACTGTCAGGTCCAATTCTGGGCACAATACTTTCGAAAAGATCTCAAGGCCAGAGAGAGGACAGCGAGGAGATTTACTTAAACGGTGCCAGGGACGAGTTACGTGGAGGAACCAGAGAAGCGCTGATCTCCTTCCAGCAGAGATGGCAAAGAGGAGATTTGACAGAGGTATTCAGAATCATGAAGGGCTTTGATAGAGTAACTATTGAATGACAAAGGGTTGATAAGCAGAGGAGGCAGGTTTCAGACGATCGGCAAAAGAAGTAAAAGCGACATGAGGATTTTCTTTTTGAATGCTGTGATTTATTGTGACATCGAATGCGCTGCCTGAAAGGACAACGGAAGCAGTTTCAAAATCCTTCCAAAAGGGAATTGGCTGTTTACTTGAAAGTGGAAGATTCGCAAATCTGTGGAGGAAGAGCAGGAGAGCAGAATTGATTTGCTGGCTTGTTCAAAGAAACGTGTTGGGACGAATGCCCCACCTTCCTGAGCTGTATAATTCAGTGATTCCAGCTCAGAGCATCAAGGCAGTGCCGCTTTAGTGAGAGGAGATCCAAGAGCTGCAGCCAACCCATTTGCCTGCATTAGTGAACTTGAAAGGACCACAAGAATCAACGCAAGTCACTTCATTGCAACATGAAAGACCAATCTGAACCCTCTGTGAGGTGGAGACAGTTTTAAAAAAAAATTTCTTTCATGGGGATGCAGGCTTTGCTGGCAAGGACAGCATTTGTTGCCCGACCCTAATGTCCCTTGCACTGAGCTGAGTGGCTTTCTCAGCCATTTCAGAGGGCAGTTAAGAGTCAACCACGTTGTCACATGTGAGGCCAAACTGGGTCGGGATGACAGATTTCCTTCCCAAAAGGACATTGGTGAACCGGATGGGTTTTCACGACAATCGATGAAAGTTTCAGGGTCACCATCACTGAGACTAGCTTTTAATTCCAGGTTTTATTAATTGAATTTAAATTCCACCAGCTGCCATGGTGAGCCTGGGCCTCTGGACTGCTAGTCCAGTGTCAGTACCACTACACCACGGGGTCTGGGGTGGGGAGGCATGCATAATCCAGGTTCGGAAAGGGCAGCATTTCCCTGTCTCAGAGAGTCATGGTGCATCACCTTTCAAACTCGCTCCATCACCTTCTACCTTCTCCTTGTCACCCACCAACTTCCACCCATCACCACAGACCCGCCCTATATCACCATTCCTCTCCCCTCTGTCAACCTGGAACTGCCTTCCATTACCCTGGGCCCTATCACAATCCACCATCGTGTGCCTTTCCTCCCCTCAGAGCCGACACCCATTACTGTCCATGTGCCCACCCTGACCCTGCCCGCACCACCCCCCCCACCCCACCCTCACTATCCGACCCACCTGTCTTGTCCCACTCCTGACCCACCTGATGAAATCTTCATCTACCAGACCCTCACCCTGGAGCTGCCGCCCTACCGCATCCCACTCCCCACTCCTATCACCCATACCTCGAGTTCTCCTTCCAGTATCCCACCATCGACACCACCCACCCTCCCCCCTTCCCCGGACATTCTCGCCTCCCCTTCCCCAGACACACTCTTTCCCCCACCACCCCTCCACTACCTTCCCCAGGCACTCTCCTCACCTTTTCCCCCACCGTAAGCCTGCCTCCCCTGTGCAGCCTCCTCTCCGCCCTTCCGAACTACAACCCCCTTCCAGCCTACACCTGCCCCTCTGTCCTGCCTTGGCGCAGCGTTTGCTGACAGCGTCCAATTATGATTGAAGTTATGCACCGTCCCCCAGAAAAGAGAAAGCAACAACTACAGCCCACAAAGACAGAGGGAGAGGTAAAGCTCGCCAGGGATGCGTCACTTAGAGCCAGAAAACTGATTGTTCTAAATTTTGGCCGGCGGGGAACTTAATTTGGAGGGTGAGCTGAATCCTGGCAAGGTGGCCTTTTGGTGAGCGTGCATGAGATGCTGATGTATGCACATGGGGTTCCCGACATTGTCCACCGGAATGCTCGACCACCCCCACCACCACCAACCCCCATCCCACCCCACACTACTTTAACCTCCCTTGAAAGCTGTGAGAACAAAACTCCAACAGTTTATCTGCCATCGGGAAGCATTTTTTTACCTCCTGCAAAGTTAAGTGCCCTGCCTGTCACGATCCTCACTGCTGATGGGAGAGGAAAAGTCCCCCCTCCGAGATGCACGAGTGTACCAGCAGCCCTTTGCGTTCAGGGGTTTGGATGTGAGACTGGCCTCTGAACCTTTGGGAATGCTGGCAATCGCCAGCTTACCATTTGCCGTCTCCCTCTCTCTGCTTCTTTTCCCATCAAACAAACAGAATGGCAACATCGATTCATTTCACTCAGGACAGTAAGGGATTCGGAGGCAATACTCTAAGGGGCTGTGACAGGTTCAGGGCCTTGGGTTTAGATAAGCTCTCAGCTGCATCAGCGCTAGTCAGTCCTGTAAGTGGTCTCAACATTACACACAGAGATGTGCACCTGCCTCTGTCCAGTAGCTGACTATGTGATAAGCGTGGTCCAGGGGTGTAGCAGTCGGATCCCATTATAATCGGAAGGGAGTGTTGTTTCTTTAGCATCATCGCTTCTTCAACCTCACTGACGGTGGTCCGAGAAAGCACTTCATTGAGGCCAATGAACTTCATTTCACACCAAGTGTACACAGTCAGGTGTCCTTAATTCAATCAGCGCAGCTCGTCTTCAAGTAGTAATCTGAAAATAGTGAATATTTTACATCTCCCACTATCGGTGCCATCCTGCTGGACTTGAGCAAAATAACTCTTGATTACTCACCAGCATTCAACTTCCAGAATTTTCTATAGCTTGTTCATTGCAACTTTGGCTTCAAAGCCTGGCCGACATTGCAGCCTGTGCTGGATCTGACTGCCTGCCTTTGTCTCTTCAATGTCCCTCTAAGCAGCCAATAAGAAGGGCCCACCTGCTTCCATGAGCTTCTGGGACCAAAGACTTGCGAACACAACCAGGAGGTGAAATTGGTCCACCCCAGCATGAAACGAGCGAGCTCACAACCAAACAACAGTCTGTGTTATAGTTATTGACCCAGGGCACCAGTTGATTTGTAACAATCCAGCTCTTGCTTCCAACTGGTTGCCCACCTTATTGTTGTTGGTGGTGGGGTCTGGCTAGGCACAAAACAGCTGGTGCATTTGCCACGTGTAAGTCATCGAGAACGCAGCACGAAGGGACTGCTGCACTGTTAAAGGTGCTGTCTTTCGGATGAGACATTAAACCGAAGCTGTGTCTGCCCTCTCGGGTCACGCCACTATTTTGAAGACGAGCAGGGGCGTCATGGTCAATATTTATCTCTCAGCCAAGATCAGTGAAACAATATCTGGTCATTATTTTGTTGCTATTTGTGGGACCTTTGTTGTGGCTGCCACATGTCCCCCAGCATGACAGTGACTACACTTCAAAAATTCTTCACTCGTTGCAAGCGCATTGGGATGTCTTGAGGTCATGATGGCCACCATATAAATGCAAGTTGGTTCCCTCTTCCTTTCTCAAGAGGTGTGATAAGGTGATTATGTAGATGAAAATCCTTCCCCTTTTCCAACTCTGTCTTCGAGGTTAAAATTGCCGGTACGTTATCCTCTGAGGCAGAAGATAATGAAGGAAGATTTTTGATTGGCAGGATTGACGGGAAGATTAATTTGTCAAAGGCACACACTGGCTGTGATTGCTCTTTTTGCAGGGCAGGAAGCACCAGCCTGATCTTTGTGCCTGCCCTCGGTTGACTTTGTCACCGTAATGCACACATCAGTCTTTTAATTTAGTCATAATTCTACCCTGAAGTACAATTCCTTTGCAGCTTATAAAGAGGGTTGAGTGTCATGACAACATAGAGACACTCATCACTCCCAGAATAAGCAAGAAAAGATTATGAGAATGAGCGGGAAAATGTAGTCTCCCTCGCCCCACTTTTTTTTTTCTGACTTGAGTTAGGCTCCCTCAGTTTTTTTATTTCTATAGCTGTGTCCGAGTGACCATGTGTGAATGAGGAATGTTGTGCTGTTGGCAATGGACACCTACTACCCAGCAAAGAAGCATCCTTGGCACCAGCAAGTTGATCGGTGTCAATGTGGCTGTGATAAAAGTTACAAATGACAGTGCAGGATATAATAAGTCAGCTGGATTTTGCACAGAGCCAGTTTTACGTGACCCTTTCGGCGAGATTTTACTCCTGCCATTCACCAGCTCCCATTGACCAACTTGGATGAAGGACCAAGGCTTACCGTGCAGGGCACTGCCTCGACTGACAAAGGAGAGATAAATCGCAAAGCCATGATCAGGCACCACTGTGACTCTGCGCCTCCAGTTTTTGCCAGAAGGGGCAGATTTTAAGGAGAGTGCTGACCAGAATCATGGCCGAAAGCACCAAACTCACTTATTCTAGAGATTTCCAGCCAAGATATGAAACTTTCATTACGCTGCCCTGCATCCAATTTGAAACTTGACCACAAGAGCAGAACGACACTGTGACACTTAGTCCCGCCTCAGCTCATCCTGCGTCTGAAACTGCCCATCTTTTTGTTACCTCCAGACTTGACTATTCCACCTCTGCCTTCTGTCTTCTATGAGTTTGAACCCGTCCGAACTGTGCTGTCCATACCTGAGCTCACACAATGCTCTGTTCACCCACAACCCCTACCCTCGTTAACCTATTTTGGCTTCTGGTCCTGCAGTGCCTCAATTTAATGAAAATCATTCTGGTATTCAAAACCCTCCGTGGTCTCACCCTCCCCACCCACCCCCTCTGCCCCGCACCCCACCTCCTCCCCCACCACCCCCTCCCCCGCCACCTCTGTAATCTCTTGCAGCCTCATAGCCCCTAGAATATATTAGCATTCTTCCAATTCTGGCCTCCTCAGCATCCCGGGATTTAATCGCTCCACTATCGGCCACCATCCATCCATCAGCTGCCTGAACTGTGGAATCCCCTCTCCTTAAATCTTTCTTCCCCCCACCCCCCAACCCCGGCTCATTCTCCTCCTTTAAGACGCTCCTTAGAAACCGAGCTCTTTGACCGAGCGTCTGCCCACCTCTCCTTAGGCCGACCGGCGTCACGTTTTGCTTGATGCACCTTGTGATGTCCTGCCCTGTTGAAAGTGCTACATAAATGCAGGTTGCTGTTGTTCTGAAGATGATCAGCCTTTTCCAGCTGTGTTTTAAAGTTTCGCACTTGCATGCCATCAATTTTGTATGCTGCCTGCTTTTATTTCACTGCGTATAATGCACTAATTAAAAATGCAGCGTTCGAATGAGTTGAACAGTGAAATGAACTGCAAGAGCCAATTGTAAATCTTTTTTTAATACTTATTGGAAGGAGTAATTTCACTGAAGATTTAAAATTCCCAGGGGTAATGCACACAAATGGATCAGGCTGCTGACTCACTTACTAGAGTACACTGATTGGAACTGGCAGTGAATTCTTGGGAGTATATGGTCAGTGGAAAGAAAAGCTTGCATTTATATAGCACCTTTCTTGACCTCAGGACATGCCAAAGTGCTTCACAGCTCATGAAGTACTTTGTTTTTGAAGTGTAGTCACTGTTGTTATGGAGGAAACTCTTTCGAGTTATCAACAGTCACAGATTGCAACTCTTTCGAGTACAATCACAGTTCTTGGTTTTTCCGGGAGTGGGACATGAACCAAACTGCACAGCCAATTTGTGCACAGAAAGCTCCCCACAACCAGCAATGGGATAATGGCTCGATATTCTGTTTTAGGCATTGGTTGAGGGATTAAATATTGGGTAGGGCTCTGGGAGAGCTACCCTACTCTCCTTTGAATCGGCCCTGGGATCTATGACGTCCACCTGAGAGGGCAGAAGGGACCTGTGCTCAACATGCCATCAGAAAGAACCTGGAGCCGCATTTGTCAGATCTGCACTCACGTAACTGGCAGTGTCAAACATGTGCCATATTTCATACCTGCTTTTGCTTTTCCACAAGTGTTTCACCGTCCACTATTTTTGCCTCCCGAAGGCACAGCCTCTCGCGAGATGGCAAGGTCCCGAGTACACCCTGCGGTTAACAATTCTCCATCTTGTTGCTGTGAGCGTCAGCGGGGCAAGCAAGGCAGCTAGCTCGGACTCCATTCTTTCCTGTTGGATCTGCAGGCATGCATGTTCCATCAACCGACACTTTGATTCTCTCCCCCTGGCCGCTGCTGATGCTTCGGGTCCGGTCGACAAACTTGACACAGAGCTGGCATCAAACTTGACACTTGCTTTTCGGTGGGGCTCCCTATCACACCAGGAGTTGAATTTACTCACTGAACGCAACACATTGTTTGAAAATAGTTCTTAAACACGTAATTAAAAAAAAAAAAATCCCTCTCCCAGTTCTCTGACCTCCTCAACCAATTGCCCTCTCTTGGCCCAGCACTGGTATTCTCTTTGTACACAGTGGTGGTGCAAATCCACAGCTGACCCCTATTCACAATCTCCCGGTCAGTCCCAGAAATGCAGTTGATTCATCCAAGAAAGTCACTCCCGGCTTATCTCTTTCTCCTTACCTGAGAAAACTCCTGACAAAGACAAAGAGAACACCCTGAAGGCGAGCTCCAAGAGTCAAGGCTGATTCAGAATTCTCTTTGAGGGCAGGTACACAGTCATTTTAATCCCTATGCTGTCCGGAATGCTTTCATTATAATCCCTAGATTACCAAAATGCACACTCCTTATAATTACTACACTGTGAAAACACACAGTCATTATATTCCCCGTACTGCCCAAATACAGAACCATTATAATCCCTACACAATCCGAAATGCAGCTAGCACAATCTCTGCAGACAAATATCTAGCTGGAGTGTTAGCCTGTGTGATACCTCACCCGCTCCTGGCACTGGGGATAGAACAGGCAGTCTGGAGTCACTGCCTGGTGGTTAACTGAAGACAAGCTCTTCATCCAACGCCCAAACTATCTCTTAGGAAGAAAGGGTAGAATATCAGAATTAACAATATTTCTTTCTGAAAGGACCACTTGGATGATATATGATCATGTGAATTAGGAGCAGGGTTAGGCCACTCGGCCCCTCAGGCCAGGCCTGCCATTCAGTAAGATCATGGCTGATCTGATTGTAACCTTAACTCCACATTCCCACCTACCCCCCGATAACCTTTTTCCCTGTTGCTTATTAAGAATCCACCTATCTGATGACAAGATCATTCCTATCAAACATTGAATTAAAGGTTTCTGTAAATTGACACACAGCTCATCTGTTAATTCCATTTTGTAGCCAGTGTCTTGAGATAGAAGACTCTTGCTTTGATATGCAAATGTTGAATTTGTCCTCAGCAACTTTCCTGGCATGCATTTGGAGCTGCTTCTTGCACACATTTCAGACAAAGTGAGTCATACCCTTTTTACATACACATGGCTTTAGCACCTGATCATTACCAAGGTGAAAAAGGTTGCAAGATTCAAATAAATGTTGTGGCCTGGGTTTTTTAAAAATTCATCCACGCGATGTGGGCTTCGCTGGCTGGGCCAGCATTTATTACTTATCCCTAGTTGCCCTTGAGAAGGTGGTGGTGAGCTGCCTTCTTGAACCGCTGCAGTCCATGTGGTGTAGTTGCACCCACAGTGCTGTTAGGAAGGGAGTCCCAGGATTTTGACCCAGCAACAGTGAAGGAATGGCGATATATTTCCAAGTCAGGATGGTGTGTGGCCTAGGGGGGAACTTCCAGGTGGTGGCTGCTGCTCTTGTCCTTCTAGATGATTGTGGGTGAGGGTTTGGAAGGTGCTGTCGAAGAAGCCTCGGTGAATTCCTGCAGTACATCTTGTAGATGATACACGCTGCTGCTACTGTGCGTCGGTGGAGGGAGTGACTGTTTGTGGATGTGGTGCCAGTTAAGTGGGCTGCTTTCTTCAGTAGCATTGGAGATGTTCATTAAACTCAGAAGAGCCAGACAGGAAATCACCCATTAGCTTTCAATTAATATAAACCCTTGGTTCTTCGTTCAGGCAGAAACGTTCTTCTACTCGTTGTCCTCACCTCCACCCAGCTGGAGAAGCGAAGGGTGGGATTTTCTGTTCCTGCCAGCAGCAGGCATCATTGTGGGCAGGATGGGAAACTTTGGAGAGCGTCCAAAAGTTAATTGATGCCTGTGGCTGGTGGGAACGGAGAATCCTGGCCTAAGAGTGATCAATGCCTCAAATTCAGAGAACTTTGGTTCTTTGGCATTCTGCCTCTCATTTGGGTGCATCAGGGAAATGGGAAAGTTGAGTAGTTGGAAGATTTGCATCCTGGTTTGTTGCAGCCTGGCCCAGTGGGCAGCAAAGTTTTCCTTGGAACCAAAATGTCGTGACCCCTGGATGTCAACGGCTTGACGTGGCATTGAGGGGGAAACTCTCCTTCAGCTGAGATGTTGGGCTGAGCCACTATCTGTTGCTTCAAGTGGTCAGGAGAGCAACAAGTTCTCCTGGGGCAGGATTTTCAGCTCGGCGTGCGGGCTTGTGCCCGACACGCACAAGCGTGAGATAGCGTGTGATGATGCCGGGCCAGGGTCCTGACGTCGTCGCGCGCTGGCACGATATTTCGGTCGGCGGGCAGACGCACTCAAGAGTCGGCAGCGAGCCCGCCAAAAATTAAGAGGGCTATTAAACCCATTAATCACTTAATTAAAGTGATTTTTTTTTGCTGCCTGTTCACCGTTCAGTTGGCGAGCAGGTGAATAGGCCAGGTGAATAGGCCAGGTGAATAGGCCAGGTGAATAGGCCAGGTGAACAGACCAGGTGAATAGGCCAGGTGAATAGGCCAGGTGAATAGGCCAGGTGAACAGGCCAGTTGAATAGGCCAGGTGAATAGGCCAGGCCAGGTGAATAGGCCAGGTGAACAGGCGAGGTGAATAGGCCAGGTGAATAGGCCAGGCCAGGTGAATAGGCCAGGTGAACAGGCCAGGTGAATAGGCCAGGTGAATAGGCCAGGTGAATAGGCCAGGTGAATAGGCCAGGCCAGGTGAATAGGCCAGGTGAACAGGCCAGATGAACAGGCCAGGTGAATAGGCCATGTGAATAGGCCAGGTGAACAGGCCAGGTGAATAGGCCAGGTGAATAGGCCAGGTGAACAGGCCAGGTGAACAGGCCAGGTGAATAGGCCAGGTGAACAGGCCAGGTGAATAGGCCAGGTGAACAGGCCAGGTGAATAGGCCAG
Source organism: Cetorhinus maximus (assembly GCF_964194155.1). Taxonomy (NCBI): domain Eukaryota; kingdom Metazoa; phylum Chordata; class Chondrichthyes; order Lamniformes; family Cetorhinidae; genus Cetorhinus; species Cetorhinus maximus. The sequence goes on along the minus strand of NC_135898.1, from coordinate 11,828,555 downwards.
GTGAATAGGCCAGGTGAACAGGCCAGGTGAATAGGCCAGGTGAACAGGCCAGGTGAATAGGCCAGGTGAACAGGCCAGGTGAACAGGCCAGGTGAATAGGCCAGGTAAATAGGCCAGGTGAACAGGCGGGGTGAATAGGCCAGGTGAACAGGCCAGGTGAACAGGCCAGGTGAATAGGCCATGTGAATAGGCCAGGTGAACAGGCCAGGTGAATAGGCCAGGTGAATAGGCCAGGTGAACAGGCCAGGTGAATAGGCCAGGTGAATAGGCCAGGTGAACAGGCCAGGTGAATAGGCCAGGTGAACAGGCCAGGTGAATAGGCCAGGTGAACAGGCCAGGTGAATAGGCCAGGTGAGTAGGCCAGATGAACAGGCCAGGTGAATAGGCCAGGTGAACAGGCCAGGTGAATAGGCCAGGTGAATAGGCCAGGTGAACAGGCCAGGTGAATAGGCCAGGTGAGTAGGCCAGGTGAGTAGGCCAGATGAACAGGTCAGGTGAATAGGCCAGGTGAACAGGCCAGGTGAACAGGCCAGGTGAATAGGCCAGGCCAGGTGAATAGGCCAGGTGAATAGGCCAGGTGAATAGGCCAGGTGAATAGGCCAGGTGAATAGGCCAGGTGAATAGACCAGGCCAGATGAATAGGCCAGGTGAATAGGCCAGGCCAGGTGAATAGGCCAGGTGAACAGGCCAGGTGAATAGGCCAGGTGAATAGGCCAGGTGAATAGGCCAGGTGAATAGGCTAGGCCAGGTGAATAGACCAGGTGAATAGGCCAGGCCAGGTGTCTAGGCCAGGTGAATAGGCCAGGCCAGGTGAATAGGCCAGGTGAATAGGCCAGGTGAATAGGACAGGCCAGGTGAATAGGCCAGGTGAATAGGCCAGGCCAGGTGAACAGGCCAGGTGAATAGGCCAGGTGAACAGGCCAGGTGAACAGGCCAGGTGAATAGGCCAGGTGAACAGGCGGGGTGAACAGGCCAGGTGAACAGGCCAGGTGAATAGGCCAGGTGAACAGGCCAGGTGAATAGGCCAGGTGAATAGGCCAGGTGAACAGGCCAGGTGAATAGGCCAGGTGAATAGGCCAGGTGAACAGGCCAGGTGAATAGGCCAGGTGAACAGGCCAGGTGAACAGGCCAGGTGAATAGGCCAGGTGAACAGGCCAGGTGAATAGGCCAGGTGAGTAGGCCAGATGAACAGGCCAGGTGAATAGGCCAGGTGAACAGGCCAGGTGAATAGGCCAGGTGAACAGGCCAGGTGAATAGGCCAGGTGAACAGGCCAGGTGAATAGGCCAGGTGAGTAGGCCAGGTGAGTAGGCCAGATGAACAGGTCAGGTGAATAGGCCAGGTGAACAGGCCAGGTGAACAGGCCAGGTGAATAGGCCAGGCCAGGTGAATAGGCCAGGTGAATACGCCAGGTGAATAGGCCAGGTGAATAGGCCAGGCCAGGTGAATAGGCCAGGTGAATAGGCCAGGTGAATAGGCTAGGCCAGGTGAATAGGCCAGGTGAATAGGCCAGGTGAATAGGCCAGGCCAGGTGAATAGGCCAGGTGAATAGGCCAGGCCAGGTGAATAGGCCAGGTGAATAGGCCAGGCCAGGTGCATAGGCCAGGTGAATAGGCCAGGTGAATAGGCCAGGTGAACAGGCCAGGTGAATAGGCCAGGTGAATAGGCCAGGCCAGGTGAATAGGCCAGGTGAATAGGCCAGGTGAATAGGCCAGGCCAGGTGAACAGGCCAGGTGAATAGGCCAGGTGAATAGGCCAGGCCAGGTGAATAGGCCAGGTGAATAGGCCAGGTGAATAGGCTAGGCCAGGTGAATAGGCCAGGTGAATAGGCCAGGTGAATAGGCCAGGCCAGGTGAATAGGCCAGGTGAATAGGCCAGGCCAGGTGAATAGGCCAGGTGAATAGGCCAGGTGAATAGGCCAGGCCAGGTGAATAGGCCAGGTGAATAGGCCAGGCCAGGTGCATAGGCCAGGTGAATAGGCCAGGTGAATAGGCCAGGCCAGGTGAATAGGTCAGGTGAATAGGCCAGGTGAATAGGCCAGGCCAGGTGAATAGGCCAGGTGAATAGGCCAGGCCAGGTGAATAGGCCAGGTGAATAGGCCAGGCCAGGTGAACAGGCCAGGTGAATAGGCCAGGTGAATAGGCCAGGTGCATAGGCCAGGCCAGGTGAACAGGCCAGGTGAATAGGCCAGGTGAATAGGCCAGGCCAGGTGAACAGGCCAGGTGAATAGGCCAGGTGAATAGGCCAGGTGAACAGGCCAGGTGAATAGGCCAGGTGAATAGGCCAGGTGAATAGGCCAGGCCAGGTGAATAGGCCAGGTGAATAGGCCAGGCCAGGTGAATAGGCCAGGTGAATAGGCCAGGCCAGGTGAATAGGCCAGGTGAACAGGCCAGGTGAACAGGCCAGGTGAACAGGCCAGGTGAATAGGCCAGGTGAATAGGCCAGGCCAGGTGAATAGGCCAGGTGAACAGGCCAGGTGAATAGGCCAGGTGAACAGGCCAGGTGAACAGGCCAGGTGAACAGGCCAGGTGAATAGGCCAGGTGAATAGGCCAGGCCAGGTGAATAGGCCAGGTGAATAGGCCAGGTGAATAGGCCAGGCCAGGTGAACAGGCCAGGTGAATAGGCCAGGTGAATAGGCCAGGCCAGGTGAACAGGCCAGGTGAATAGGCCAGGTGAATAGGCCAGGTGAACAGGCCAGGTGAATAGGCCAGGTGAACAGGCCAGGCCAGGTGAACAGGCCAGGTGAATAGGCCAGGTGAATAGGCCAGGTGAACAGGCCAGGTGAATAGGCCAGGTGAACAGGCCAGGTGAATAGGCCAGGTGAACAGGCCAGGTGAATAGGCCAGGTGAATAGGCCAGGTGAATAGGCCAGGTGAATAGGCCAGGTGAATAGGCCAGGTGAATAGGCCAGGTGAACAGGCCAGGTGAATAGGCCAGGTGAATAGGCCAGGCCAGGTGAACAGGCCAGGTGAATAGGCCAGGTGAATAGGCCAGGTGAATAGGCCAGGTGAACAGGCCAGGCCAGGTGAACAGGCCAGGTGAATAGGCCAGGTGAATAGGCCAGGTGAACAGGCCAGGTGAATAGGCCAGGTGAACAGGCCAGGTGAATAGGCCAGGTGAATAGGCCAGGCCAGGTGAACAGGCCAGGTGAATAGGCCAGGTGAATAGGCCAGGTGAATAGGCCAGGTGAACAGGCCAGGTGAATAGGCCAGGTGAACAGGCCAGGTGAACAGGCCAGGTGAACAGGCCAGGTGAATAGGCCAGGTGAATAGGCCAGGTGAACAGGCCAGGTGAACAGGCCAGGTGAACAGGCCAGGTAGCCTTTGTAATTTTTGTGAAACCTCATTCACAGGCAGGATGAGGTTTCCAACGCTGACTAAAAACACAATAAAAATTTTTGAAACTCATTTCCCTCATGTCCCTGTTCATGTGGCAGAGTCACACGTGGGGACTCCTTTTCCTTACTTTTAAAATCTTTATTTTTAATGTTAAAAACCTTCAGCTCCCTGAGGCAGCCCTGAGGCTTCTTGGAGTTTTCACTGAGTGCATCCCCCCCCCACGCATGCGCAAACTTCAGCGCTCGAGCCCCTCCCGCTCCCACACCGGCAGCGCTGAAGTTATCAGCGCGAGTATCACGCAGGCTGCCCGATAATTGGCCAGCCAGTGTGAAAATGCGGCCTGGGCCCAATCACAGGTGGCGGACTGTTACACAGCTGCTCCCGGGCCCGCCCACCCAACAAGGGGAAAATCCTCCCCTTGGTGTCCTGGCCAACGCTCTTTCCTCCACTAATTCCAGCATAAAACTAATTTGCTGGTCATTCATCCCATCAGTCATTATGGAATCTTGCTGTGCATATGGCGGTTGCTACATTTGTCTCCATAATTTAGTTTTTATTCCATTCACGGGATGTGAGATTCGCTAGCTGGGCCAGCATTTATTGCCCATCCCTAGTTTCCGTTGAGAAGGTGGTGGTGAGCTGCCTTCTTGAACTGCTACAGTCCATGTGATGTAGGAACACCCACAGTGCTGTTAGGAAGAGAGTTCTAGGATTTTGACCCAGCGACAGTGAAGGAACAGCGATATATTTCCAAGTCAGGATGGTGATTGACTTGGAGGGGAACTTCTAGGTAGCGGTGTTCCCATCTGTCTGCTGCCCTTGTCCTTCTAAATGTGGTTGTAGTGGTTGTGGGTTTGGAAGATGCTGTCTAAGGAGCCTTGGTGAGTTGCTGCAGTGCATCTTGTAGATGGTACACACTGCTGCTACTGTGCGTCGGTGGTGGAGAGAGTGAATGTTTGTGGACGTGGTGCCAATCAAGCGGGCTGCTTTGTCCTGGATAGTGTCAAGCTTCTTGAGTGTTGTTGGAGATGATCATTGCCTGGCACTTGTGCAGTGCGAATGTTTCTTGCCACTTGTCAGCCCAAGCCTGGATATTGTCCAGGTCTTGCTGCATTTGAACATGTTCATTACACGTGAAATACTTTAAAATATGTCCCAGGTTTCGATGAACCTTCAAAGCAAACTTTCACATGATAAAGCACCATAAAAATACAAGTCCTTTTTCTTCATGTGTTCAATTCACTGCATTGCTTTTAAGACAACTTTGGTGCTCATTGCTCACCTATCCCCCTGACCTGTGTCCACGGTTTTAAAGTGTGAATTTCTTATCGATGGCTTGAGTCAACTTAAGCGAAGAGTGTGAAACCTCGAGGGATTACGAAAAACTCCCTCACCCTCTTCCTTCAGACTTTGCAGTCGGGAGTTTCACGAAAGCGTTATACTGATGGTCCTATTCAGAACCAGGGGCGGAACTTTATGGCCCCTCCCGTCGACGGGATTTTCCGGTCCCGCCTGAGTCAGTGGGATTTGGAATGGCTCCCTAACCCCCGCTACGACAGGGTCATAAAATTCCACCCCCTGGTGATTTATGACCAGTGTTAAAGAAAGTCTTTTGGAAAGCAGGAAGGAAAGGGTGGATTTAATATGCTCGAACGCATGATGATTGCTGCTGGCTGTTTCTTGGGTGTAGGTACAACTCCCCCCACTTTTCACAATTTAACCATTTGAGAAGGACGCTCATGATCACACTGGACCCAAAGGCACATTCTAACTCATTAGAGACTATAGTCGCACTATAGACTTGGACTTGCTGTGTGATCTGATGGATCCAGGTTCAAATTCGAGTCATTATAATTTGTCACTGTGTGTTTACTGAATTATAAAGCGGTGCACATGATGAAACCGAACAGTTAAAAAAAAAAAGGGTTTGAAAAGCCCAATTCTAACTGAGTGGACATGTCTGTGCGCGGCAGATTGAGCATCTGTCACAGAATGAAGCTGAACATTTATTCCGGCTGCAAATGCCTCCTATAAAATGTTAAAATCTTTATTTTGCTGGATCCATAAAAAGGGCCAGCTCGTTGAAGATTGAATTTCCAGCTCCTGTTTAAGTACATTCTGCTTAGGCTACCGGCAACACCAAGAACAATGATTGGAGTTATTGTGGTCTGAATTGATTTGAAATATTTTCTGTGAAGGACACCTTCCAAACCCTGGGCTGGGAATGGGTATAAATGTGACACCTGACAGGCACGAGTGTGCTTCAGTGAGCGTGGGGGAAAGTCATCTTATCCAAAGCTATGAATGCCATCGGAAACAAAAAAATATATATAAAGGGTTAAATTGCACTTTAACTTCGGGAAATATGAAATGATGATGAGACGCAACAACTAAGACTGAGAAGGAAAGGGAAATGAGCAAAGGCACAGCAAAGTCAGAAATTTGCCCTGACCTGGTGCTTGGAGGGGAAGGGAGGCCATTTTTCCAGCCCCTCTTTATCGGGAGAGCCAGGGAAGTCTGATGGTTGAGGGGACCCAGGTGAATATGACAGTCCGACTTGCCGACCTGCCTCGCTTGGCCTTGGAAGATGTGAGAGGTTCAGATTTCAGGACAGCTGACTGAAAACTGACCAAGCTGAAGACCCTCCCCAACAGGCTGGCACAGGGTTAACACCCAAAAACTGGGCCTGCACCCACCCCTCCTCCCCAAATGCCGACAGACCCACTGTGTGTCACTGGCACTGAGGGAAAAGTGGAGGGGTCGCTTGGCTTGGGTGAGGCTCAGTTGAATTTCCCCATCACGGTTGCTGCATGAGGCACGCCAGAAATAAGGGGCAGGATTTTCAGGGCACGAACAGGCAGGAGTGGCCCGGGGGACAGGCCCTCCCGCCCTCCCCATCGCCCCCTGCCCTCCCCATCGCCCCCTGCCCTCCCCATCGCCCCCTGCCCTCCCCATCGCCCCCCCCTCCCCATCGCCCCCCCCTCCCCATCACCCCGCCCTCCCCATCGCCCCCCCACCCGCCCCATCGCCCCCTCCTTCCCCATCGCCCCCCCACCCGCCCCATCGCCCCCTCCTTCCCCATCGCCCACCCTGCCCTCCCCATCATCCCCCCCTCCCCATCACCCCCCCGCCCTCCCCATCAACCCCCCTCCCCATCGCCCCCCCTGCCCTCCCCATCATCCCCCCCTCCCCATCACCCCCCCGCCCTCCCCATCAACCCCCCTCCCCATCACCCCCCCGCCCTCCCCATCACCCCCCCCATTGCCCCCCCGCCCTCCCCATCGCCCCCCCTCCCCATCACCCCGCCCTCCCATCACCCCCCCTCCCCATCACCCCCCGCCCTCCCCATCACCCCCCCCATTGCCCCCCCGCCCTCCCCATCGCCCCCCCCTCCCCATCACCCCGCCCTCCCATCACCCCCCCTCCCCATCACCCCCCGCCCTCCCCATCGCCCCCCCCTCCCCATCACCCCCCCGCCCTCCCCATCACCCCCCCCATTGCCCCCCCGCCCTCCCCATCGCCCCCCCCCTCCCCATCACCCCGCCCTCCCATCACCCCCCCTCCCCATCACCCCCCGCCCTCCCCATCGCCCCCCCCTCCCCATCACCCCCCCGCCCTCCCCATCACCCCCCCCATTGCCCCCCCGCCCTCCCCATCGCCCCCCCTCCCCATCACCCCGCCCTCCCATCACCCCCCCTCCCCATCACCCCCCGCCCTCCCCATCGCCCCCCCCTCCCCATCACCCCCCCGCCCTCCCCATCACCCCCCCCATTGCCCCCCCGCCCTCCCCATCGCCCCCCCTCCCCATCACCCCGCCCTCCCATCACCCCCCCTCCCCATCACCCCCCGCCCTCCCCATCGCCCCCCCCTCCCCATCACCCCCCGCCCTCCCCATCGCCACCCCCCCTCGCCCAGCCAGCGTGGAAGGTGCACTGAGATGCTCAGCGCTGCCGGGTTGTGGGGGTGTGGGGGGGTGTGTGGGACGGAGGGGGTGGGAGTAGGGTGTCTGAGCAGGTGTGGGTGGAGGGGGCGGGGGGGGGACAGCTGAAGAATTGTAAAAACAAAAATAAAGATTTTGAAAATGTGAAAAAAAAAATGTCCCCCCCCGCAGGACTCACTCACATGAACAGAAACGTCATAAAAATTATGTCAAACAATCTTTTTTTTAAAAAATTAAGGTTGGAATCCTCATCCCGCCCACAGGCGAAGTTTCCTAAAAATGCCAAAGGCCACCCGGCTGATTGGCCAGCTGTAAGGTTGGACAGGCAGCGAAAGGGAGCTTTTAATTCATTGAATAGGGGCCTCAATAGGCCTCTTAATTGTCGGCGGGCGCGCTGCCAACTCTCGTGTGTGCTCACTGACCGAAATATCACGCAAGTACGCGATGACGTTGGGACGCTCACAATCATCATGCGCTATTTTACGCCCGATCGGGTCAAGCGTGCGCCCACCCGCGGGTGGTAAAACCCTGCCCATGTCGTTTTAGTCCTGAGCTTGCAATGTCTTTGCTTGGCATTGTGTAGGCAGCTGAAAGTGCAAGGTTTGTCAAGCTAAGCTCTCAACTTATCAAGTCGTGAATGCTTACTCCTCGATGTAGCCTAAGCAATGATGGCTAACAAGGTTAGGATTCATATAACTTGCATTCTGAAAGTCGCCATACAAGATGATGGAATGGATCATAATCTTATAAAGTTAAGAGCAGTTTATTCATTTGAAACTCATAATAAGTGGAAAAAAAAAACTTCTGCATTGTAAGTTGTTGACCTCCTGTCAGGTCATAAATCCTGCAGTGAAGAAATGTTTTGACACAGCTTTAAAATGGAATTAAATTCAGTTAACAAATTTGCAATACCAAGAGTTGCTTTTCTTCCCCTTCTCTCTTCTCCACAAGTTAAAATGTCCCAACCCCACCAGCCAGGATCACTGCCCAAGCAGTGACCTGTGTCTTTCTTCAGTTTCACTCTTATCATCCCCCCATGCACCCTCCAAGGTACTCTTGCCCATGAGACTTTTTTCTCCCTTGACCTCCTTCCCATTAAATTGGTCATCACCAAATTTCCTTTTCTGACTACCATGTTAATTGACATCGTAAATGGTCTCCTCTTATAAGAAACCGTGCTCTCTCCTTTTCAAAACTGCAGTCATCACTTCCTTCCCCAAAAAATAACACCTTGAACCCTCTGTCGTTGTAAACTGGTGCCTCATCTCCAACCTCCCTTTCCTCTCCAAAGTCCTTGAATATGCCATTGCCTCCTAAACCCGCACTTACCTTTCCTGGCGCTTCTGCTTGAAACTTAATTCAGGTTTCAGCCTCTGCAATGAAGCAGCCCTCACTAAAGTCGCAAATGATATCCCCTGTGATTGTTTATGTAGAGTAATGGTGTAAGTGTGACATCAAGGGTCAGATGATCAAGTGGCTCCAAGGCAGCAAGATGCAGAATAGCCTGTGCCTGAGAAAGCATGCGCTTACCCTGAGGTCTTTGTAGATATTTCTTAATAAACAGTTGATAGAAAAACTATACATTGACTATCTCAAGTCTCTTGTAAAGTAAGCAAAGCCTCATCAAGGTATGGGAAAGATGATGAAGGATGGTAGCAGTGAAACATCACCAAAACATGGTGACAACACGAAACAGTCAGCATGCTTCATTATCCCACTGTCACGATCAACCTCTCTGCAATCCTTTGACCACACCAAACTTTCCCAATGGCATCTTTTCCAGTCCTCACACTGTTACCTGCAGAGCCCGCAGGGATCTAAGAACTTAAGAAAATCTGTATTGAGGAAAGGCTATTCGGGAACCAATGCTGCTTCAACCACATTCCATGGTTGTTCCAGCCAAGTCCTCCCTTTGCACATCTGTTGATGCTAATTGTCAAGGGATGCACTGTGATGATCAAATTCAGTTCTCTGTAAGCTGATTAAGTTTACAAAGAGCACCTTCAGACTGCTTCAGAGAATGAACAAAGGGCAGCATTTGTAGGGGCATCATTCAGCTCTTAACATTGCCTCTGAAATGAAGGAGTTTGACAGCACACACTTCGATGCATTACAAGCTACCATTGTATTTCGCCGTAACACAGGCAATTACAAAGCAATTGTCAACATAACCATAACGAATTTGGCTTCATAATTACATCAGCAGCTTGGGGCAACATAGCAACAAAAATTAAATTTCCTGGATTGCTGAAGAAGCTTGGAAATTCTGCAATCATATGTTTCTAATATTAGGTCCAGGATGCATAACCCCACAAGGTCAAAAAGACCAATCACCCCCTATTCGAAATTATGACTCGATTTAGCTCTTTCACAGGAGGAATGGGCATTTGTACAAAATATCATGAGGAGAGTGGTGATACTTCTGAACTGTACCCTGTTCCAATCAGGAGAAGAGGGTAATAAAATTGGACGGTTTAGGGAGTCCTTCTGTATCAGCTCGGATGACCCACTATGCTGAAAATAATTTCAGATGCTGACTGCTCTGTGCATCTTCCTCCCGGACTGTCCCAATAATCTCAGATACTGACTGCTCTGTGCATCTTCCTCCCGGACTGTCCCGGCAATGACCTCTGTTCAAATTTCAGAACAGTGCTCCAGCAATGTGACATTTTGCTTCAGTATTTATGAATATGGATATTTATGAATGTCCTTATGGACTTGCTGAGTTGAGATTGCTAATTTAATGAAGAATCCTTCATAGCATCTGGCAGTTGTTACTTCCCCACCAATAATACTTTGTGCCAAAATTGGGAGAGCTGTCTCACAGCCCAGTCAAGCAACAATGTGATATAGTCATACTCATGGAATCATACCTTACAGACCATGTCCCAGACCCCACCATCACCATCCTTGGGTATGTCCTGTTCCGCCAGCAGGGCAGACCCAGCAGAGGGCAGCACAGTGGTTTACAGTCAGGGGGGAGTTTCCCTGGGAGACCTCAACATCGACTCTGGACCCCATGTAGTCTCATGGCATTGGGTCAAACATGCGCAAGGAAACCTCCTGCTGATTAATACAAACTGCCCTCCTTCAGCTGATGAATCACCACTCCTCCACTTGTAGGAAGCACTGAGTGTGGTGAGGGCCTGCATGGGGGCTTCAATGTCCTTCAGCAAGAGTGGCTTGGTAGCACCACTACAGACCGAGCTGGCTGAGTCCTAAAGCACATAGCTTCCCAACTGGGTCTGCAGCAGGTGGTGAGGGAACCAACAAGAGGGAAAAACTATTTGACCCACATGTGTTTCTGTTCATGATAGTATGAGTAGGTGTGACAACCACACAGTTATTGTGTTGTGTTGCACAAACACTGTACTAAATGGGATTGATTTTGAACAGATCCAACAAATGATAAAGGGCTATGGGCCATCAGCAGAATTGTACTCAACCTCATAGCCAGGCATTATCCCTCACTCTACCACTACCATCAAGCCAAGGGGTTCACTGAAGAGTGCAGGAAAGCATTTTTAAAAATTCATTGGATGGGGGGAGCATCACTGGCTAGGCCAGATTTATTGCCCATCCCTAATTGCCCTTGTTCAGAAGGCATTTAAGAGTCAATCAGATTGCTGTGGGTGTGGAGTCACATGTAGGCCAGACCAGGTAAGGACAGCTGATTTCTCTCCCTCAAGCTCACTAGTGAACCAGATGGCTTCATGGTCATCATTAGATTTTTATTACATTGAATCCTGCTGCAGCAGGATTTGAACCCAGGTCCCCAGAGCATTACACTGGGTCTCTGGATTACTAGTCTAGTGACAACACCATGACTCCATCACCTCCATCGCCTCCTCTCATGTCAGGAGCACCACCAGACATATCTAAAAATGAGGTGTCAACCTGGTGAAGCTACAAGACAGGACTACTTGCATGCCAAACAGTCTAAGCAACAAGTGATAAGCGATTCCACAGCCAACGGATCAGATCCAAGCTCTGCAGTCCTGCCACGTCCAGTCATGAATGGTGGTGGACAATTAAACAACTCACTTGAGTAGGAGGCACCGCAAATATACCCCATCCTCAAAGATGGGGGAGCCCAGCACATCAGTGTAAAAGATTAGGCTGAAGAATTTGCTACAATCTTCAGCCAGAAGTGCCAAGTGGATGGTCCATCTCAGCCTCCTCCGGAGGTCCCCAGCATCCCAGATGCCAGTCTTCAGCCAATTCAATGCGCTCCACATGACATCGAGAAATGGGTGAAGACACTGGATACTGCAAAGGCTATGGGCCCTGACAATATTTTGGCAATAGTACTGAAGACTTATGCTCCAGAACTTGCTGAGCCCCTAGCCAAACTGTTCCAGTACAGCTACAACACTGGCATCTACCTGGCAATGTAGAAAATTGCCCAGCTATGTCCTTTACACAAAAAACAGGACAAATCCAACCCAGTCAATTACCGCCCCATCAGTCTACTCCCGATCATTAGTAAAGTGTTGGAAGGGGTCATCAACAGTGCTATCAAGCGGCACTTGCTTAGCAATAATCTGCTCACTGATGCTCAGTTTGGGTTCCAGTGTCACTCAGCTCCTGGCCTCATTACAGTCTTGAAGCATGGACAAAAGAGATGAAATCCCGAGGTGAGGTGAGAGTGACTGCCTTTGACATCAAGGCAGCATTTGACCGAGTGTGACATCAAGGAGCCCTAGCAAAACTGGAGTCAATGGGAATCAAGGGAAAAACTTTCTGCTGGTTGGAGTCATACCTAGCACAAAGGAAGATGGCTGTGGTTGTTGGAGATCAGTCATCTCAGCTCCAGGACATCACTGCAGGAGTTCCTCAGGGTAGTGTCCTCGGCCCAACCATCTTCAGCTGTTTCATCAATGACCTTCCTTCCATCATAAGGTGAGAAGTGGGGATGTTCGCTGATGATTGCACAATGTTCAGCACCATTCGCAACTCCTCAGGTACTGAAGCAGTCCATGTGCAAATGCAACAAGAGCTGGACAATATCCAGGCTTGGGCTGACCAGTGGCAAGTAACATTTGTGCCACACAAGTGGCAAACAATGACCAACTCCAATAAGAGAGAATCTAACCATCGCCCCTTGACATTCAATGGCATTGACATCGCTAAACCCCCCCACTATCAGCATCCCGGGGGTTACGATTGAGCAGAAATTGAACTGGACTAGCCATATAAATACTGAGGCTATAAGTGCAGGTCAGAGGCTAGGAATTCTATGGCGAGTAACTCACCTCCTAACTCCCCAAAGCCTGTCCACCATCCCCAAGGCACAAGTCAGGCGTGTGATGGAATACTCGCCACTTGCCTGGATGAGTGCAGCTCCAACAACACTCAAGAAGCTTGACACCATCCAGGACAAAGCAGCCCACTTGATTGGCACAACATCCACAAACATTCACTCCCTCCACCACCGACTCACAGTGATAGCAGTCTGTACCATCTACAAGATGCACTGCAGGAATTCACCAAGGCTCCTTAGATAACACCTTCCAAACCCACAACCACAACCATCTAGACGGACGAGAGCAGCAGATATACCACGACCTGGAAGTTCCTCTCCAAGCCACACATCACCCTGACTTATAAAGACATTGCTATATTCCTTCACTGTCGCTGGGTCAAAATCCTGGAACTCCCTCCCTAACAGCACTGTGGGTGTACCTACACCACATGGACTGCAGCGGTTCAAGAAAGAGGCTCCCCACCGCCTTCTCTGGAGCAATTAGGGATGGGAAATAAATGCTGGCCTAGCCAGCGATGCCCACATCCCGTGAATGAATAATGAAGGGGACACAGGTTTCATGATTCCTGTGACAGTAACAGAGAAGACCTATGCACCAGGGAGAAAGCATGTGAGCAGAATTTGACATGTGACATGGAGCAGGTGGCGCTTGCTTGTGAAGAACAGGTGACTATGGACTGACGGGACTGCACAACTGGGTTTTTTATTAGCCCCGTGTTCTGGGTCTGTTGTAAACCAATTGATAGAGATTAATCACCATGATCAACAACTCCATTGGGTGGAATTTTACACTGGCGGCATTTTAGGGTCCTGCCGAAGTTAATGACATTTGAAAGCTAGCCCCACATGTTACAGCCCCACCCCTGCCCTATCAGGGCCATAAAAATGCCCCCATCACCCCTGCGTCATGCAACTATGAGAACAGCAGGTAGACGGACTCATCTGTGTTTGTCTAACAGTTGGCACATGAGGGAACGCTTTGTTTAAATGCAGTGAAGGGCTGGAGTTTGGAATGCACTGGCTGGTGGGTTGGCAGAAGCAAACTCAATCGTAGTTTTCAAAAGGGGAATTGCCAGAATATGGGGAAAGATTGGCTGAGTCGGACGCACTTGGTTGTTCTTCAGATGAGCCAGCAGAGTTCGGCCGGCCCCCTTTCCCTGCTCCACCATTCGATGGTTCAAAAATGGAATATTCCTCTGGCAATATTTTAAGAAGAGGGAAGGGCCTCACAAGCCCACGCCATATTGATAGCCCCAGCCCAGCTATCCATCTCCTCACCATGTGCCTCAGAAATGTATGCAACGTCCCTTGAAACTAGTTACACTGCCACTGCTGTTAAGTTGTCACTAGTTAAGCTGTCACTGCTCTAAGCTGCATCACTGCTCTCTTTAACAAACACTTCCTTAGTCTTAAAGTGGCTATTCTGTACTTGCATCTGTGTTGATATGTATCTGCCACTTATTGGTTCAATTACCCAGGACACCTAAATCATGTGCCTGAGGAAAAGTATAACTTTGTGACATGGGTTAACATGGAAATTGAGTCAGAAAATGGGATGGGCTTAGCTCTCTGATTGCCTCATAGGTGGAAGTTATTGCCTGGTGTGTGACTATACCACAGGTCGGATAGTTCCAGTTTTGATGACCCAATGGTAACTATAATTGAGCTCAGCAGCTTTTAGTGGGGTGATAAATCGGCGCAGGATCCCATTCTTGACCATTGGACCAAGCCTCTGCCTTTGGAAAGTGGACGAGGATGGGATCAGACTTGAGCTGGGATGTCTCCCTGCTGAACTGCCTGCCAGCGCTGACTGAATGAGGAGTGATCAATTCAGCAAGGCGCTGGAGGGCAGTTCACGCCTGTGAAACTATGCCCAGGCAAGAATGAGTCGGGAGGAGTTTCCACTAAAGTTGCGCTGGTGTTTTTCGGCACAGTTAGCGCAAAAGCAGCCAAGCCAGCCCAAAAGATCGAGCAATTTCAGGCGCAAATGTCCCCCAACGGTAAATCAAGTTTCTTGTGACCTTTTGGGCTCCAAGTCAGTCCTAACCGCAACACAGGCCACGCTCCCAGATTGAATCAATGACCGTTGCAAGTTTCTACTCATGGTGCCTCTGCCACCTTTCCAGGAGACTCCAAAAATCAAGCCCTTTTTATGCACAATGGAACCAATTGACAGCTTTTACATATTATTTTTAATTGACAAACACACTGACTCGTGCACACCAGCGAAACTAGTAAATGGCCCAGTATGGCATTTAAATGTTATTTTCATCTGTTTAAAATTGGGTAACCCACAGATGGTGAATTTGATTTGTGTCTTCTGTGTTAAACCCATTTTCACCTGTATCAAACTGCAGCAGGTTACCACTCTTAAATATACCAAAGAGTATTTTTAAAAAAAATAAAATAAATGAAAAACAATTATTTTCTAAGCTGCTGCCCGATGACATCGTGCTGGTTCATGGAAAATTTTGGATTTGTGATTATACAAATGAGTTTGGACAGAAACGTAAGCAGTAGTTTCACTTTAGAAAACAAGTGTAATTTGATGGTCAATCTCTGCCTGGGTCCAAAGTGGAGAATTTTTTTTCCAAAAAGCACAATTTTTTTTTTTCTGGAGCTACTTCATGTGCGAAAGGTCAACTGACGTGTCCCAAAGACCTGGGATGAAGGATTTATGCATTTTCTTGTACATAC
The DNA here is from genome assembly GCF_964194155.1 of Cetorhinus maximus. Taxonomy (NCBI): domain Eukaryota; kingdom Metazoa; phylum Chordata; class Chondrichthyes; order Lamniformes; family Cetorhinidae; genus Cetorhinus; species Cetorhinus maximus. The sequence goes on along the minus strand of NC_135898.1, from coordinate 11,813,315 downwards.
TAATGAGGCCTAATGAGAATCAAAGCACGGAGCATATTCTGTACACTGGGGACAGTGGTCCAAGGTTCATTAGAACTGCAGCTCTGAGGAAATATTATTCTGACAGAAGTAATAAGTTAAAGTTTTAACACTTGTACTGTGTTAATTTAAAAAGAAAAATTCTGCAGTTAAGTGTAATGATCAAGAGCATTTTTGGCAGTCCAGTGAGGAGCAACATTAAACGTACAGACCAAAAGATCCTGTTCATTGTGGAATTGGTCGATCTTAGCTAAGGGCAGCAGTTGGCTCACTGTAATTGGGATCAGTGCCCTTGGGCCAAAGAGGGAAAATTCCCAATCATGATAGCTTTGGAATATGCATATATCCGGGCATCAAGTGAGGTCGGGATCAGTCGTGGTGCCCCTGCCTCCACATCAAATAGCCCTTTGCCTTCTATTGCCTAAGCTGATGCATGGTGTATGGCCACTTGGGAAAGGACCTGGACGGTGACCGATGTCTGTGGAAGTCAACCTCACTGAGAGCGAACCTTCGAAGGAGCAAGAGGGAAAATGGGCATCAAAAAAACATGGAGAGATTTCTCAGTTAAACATTCCTGTTGTCTGTTGTGCACAACTTGGCTGCCATGTTACAACAGTGACTACACTCAGAAGTGCTTCACTGGGTGCCAGGTGCTTTGCACCGTCCCTGAGGTGCTGCATAAATGTAAGTCTTATTATTTTTAAACAGGTGTGGACACACTGGTGATGGAGGGGATGAGTATTGAGTTCATTGGCAAGGGGAACTGACCCAGCAAACTCCCGAATCTGCATGATATTTGTTGTAACGTTTCTTTCAGGAATTGCAGCCTTTAAGTGACTGTAGCATGACAGCACTAGGAAGGAAGTGTGCCATGTGATCCAGTTGAAGTTTCATCTTTGTTTTTAAGCAGGGCACGCACAGACAGCTCTGCAGCTCTGATGTCTTCAAGCTTACAAATGATCGCATGTGCCTGCCTCAACAAATGAACCCACAACATGTTTACGCCTGCGGGCGATTGGTGCGTTTATATCATTACAAAAGCATCACAGTATCAAGCTGCTTGACTGTTGATGGTGCCAGCTGTGACTCAGCCCCTCTGAGTCAGAAATTTGGGATTCAAGTCCCACTCCAGAGACTTGAGCACAAATGTTAGGTGGATGCAACCAATGCAGCACTGAAGGAGTGCATAGGAACACAGGCCAGGATTTTACAGCCCCGTGAATTGGATGGAGATTTAAATGGCTCGCTGTATCTGTCAGGGGGGTGGGGGGAACACGCCACAACGAGGCTGTAAAATCCTGGCCGTAGGAACATAGGAGCTGGATTCGGCTCTTGGGCCTGTCGAGGCTGCTCTGCCATTCAACACTGATCATCCACTTCAACGCCTTTATCCCGCACTTGCCCGATATCTCTTTATGGCATGAATATTTAGAAATCTGTCAACCTCTGCTTGAAACATACTCAGTGACTGAGCTTCCACAGCCCTCTGGGGTAGAGAATGCCAAAGATTCACAACCCTCTGAGTCAAAAAAACTTTCGCCTTATCTCAGTCCCACGTGGCTTCCATCTTACTTTGCAATTGTGTTCCCTGGTTCTAGGCTCCCCAACCAGAGGAAACATCTTACCTGCATTGACTATTTAGGTATTTTGTAGGTTTCAATGAGATCACCTCTCATTCTTTGAAATCCTAGAGAATACAGGCCCAGTTTCCCCAATCCCTCTTCAGAGGACAGTCCCATCATCCCAGGAATAAGTCTGGTGAACATTTGCTGTGCTCCCTCTCTGACAATAATACCCTTCCAAAGGTAAGGGGACCAAAACTGCACACCGTACCCATACATACACCCAGAGCGCTGCACGAACAGGGGTGCTGTTTCTCAGATGAGGCATGAAACGGAGACTCTATCTGCCCCATCAGGTGAATGTAAAAAATCCCATGGTGTGTCCTAGAAAACAACAGGGGAGTTTCCCTGGCTTACTGATGACTACTTATCCCCAACAAGCACCATGCAATCGTGATCAGAAAATCTAACCACGACGACATTGCTGTATGTGGGACCTTGCTGTGTGTAAATTGGTTTGTCACATTTGCTACATCACAGTATTTTATTGGCTGTACAGTGCTTTGGGATGTTTTAAAAGGTGTCATATAAACACAAATTCGTCCTCCTTTCTTCACTGCAGCTATACATATCAAGGAAGGTAGTGAATATTCCATCACACCCCTGACTTGAAACTTGCAGGTGGGGGACAGGGCTTGAGGTAGCAAGAAGTGAGACACTTGTGCAGCTTTTTGAATCATAGGAGGAGGGCATTTGGCCCACATTATGTCTTTGTTAAACATTTCACAATATTCCTGTACTGAACCATGGGAAATTTACCCAAATAATCAAACCTTTCAATTGCTCAGCAGTTGGCAGCTAAGACACAGCATAATTCCAAGGCTTATCAGATTCCAGAAGGGATGGGTGAACTTTTTTAACCAGCTGATACAGCAAGCTCAGGCATTCCTTAGCGTAGGGGAACCCTTGTGTTGCTTACTTCTGCAGCTCCACTTGCAAATTAAACTACCATCATCTGAATCCTTGTTAGAGAAGGGCATAGGCCATGAGTCCTGAGATAGAGGGAGATTAATCAGAAGATAGTTATCTTTCAGCATACTCAGAGAAGGAGAGAGAGTCGAGCTGAGAGATCGAGTCAATAATCTGAAATCAGTTAATCCAGAAACCCAGGGGCCACAGGAGAGAAATAAGAGTAATGAATTTCAACTGACATTGCTTGAACGTGGGTTCTCTGATTAAGAAATCAACTAACAAAATCACAACTGCGCCCATCTACTCTACGATACATCATTCACTTAACTGCTGTTGGTGGTGGCTTGTGAAATATTGTTGAGCATGTACAGGTGCCAAGGAGGAAGTCTATTCTGCAGTATATCATTGATAGTTAAGGATTCATCGATGTACTGCTTGCAACCTGTATGTTGATTGGAACTGAACTTTCTTGATGAATGAGTCTGGGCGTATTGCCTTAATTGAAGAACAGAGATTGTAATGTTAAATTAATCTCCAGCTGCCTTCACTGTGACATTGAGAAATTTTACACAGACCTCCATCTACTTGGAAGCCTTAGCTTGGGTTTCCCTGCCTTCTTTATGAAATGAAGTGCAGGAGGGAGAGTTCTCTAAACAGATTCCTAGTGAAGTCTATAGTTGATTGAATTTGGGCCCTTAACAGGGAGTTGGGCCAAGATGCTTCAAGGTGCTTCACAGGAATGCTATCAGACAACTTTGACATTGAAAACCACATCAAGAGATGTTAAAACAGATGACCAAAAGCTGGGTCAGAGAGGCTGGTTTGAAGAAGCATCTTAAAGGAGAGAGAGGTGGAGAGGCTTAGGAAGGAAATTTCAGAGCTTAGGGGCTGGACAGCTGAAGGCACAAACGCCACTGTTGGGGTGATGCAAGTTGGCGGGGGGGGGTCGGAGGGCAGGGGGGGGGGCGGCGGGGTGCACAAAAAGCCCAAGTTGGAAGAACGCAGAGATCTCAGAGGGTTGCAGGACTGGAGGAGGTCACAGAAATAGGAAGACTCGGGGCCATGTAGAGATTTGAACACAAGGTTGAGAAATTTACAGTCGGGGCTCTAGCGAACCAGGTGACAATGACAGCCAGTGGGCATAGGGGCAATGGGTGAACGGGACTTGGCGCGAGTTAGAACATGAGCAGCAGAGTTTGGACGAGCTCCTTTATCAAAAATAGGAAATCAGGTCATCATCCTGTGTTACTTTGTCAATGTGTTTTGGACTCAGCTCTGTGTGATTCCACTGACAGGTACGGACAGGTATATAATCATAGGCCACATGCTGACAATGTGACTATTAACATGTCCCTTCCAGCTTTCTGACAATTTTGACACTAGTGTTTCCCATCCAGCTCCAGAACTGTTGTAGCAGGGAGAATACAGCTCAGATGGAAAAGATGGAAGAGCTGCTGGAATTCCTAGTAGATCAGAAGATAAAATATATGATAGAATCACAGAACTGAATGCTCCCCACTGGAGAGGAGAAGACTGAGCAGGGTTAGGATGGAGCCATTCAAATTAATAATGCTCAGGGATGTTGAAGGTCAGTCAGGGATGGCAGAATAAGGGGACATGAAGGGTAGTTTCAAGAAGTACATGAGAATAGAAAACTATTTTTCTGAGAGTATTATCATGAAAATATAATAATTTTCATCATATTATTGTAATTTATTGTGAAGGTAGGTTAATAGTGGGGTTTGGATAAGTTTCTCTGTGTGGATGTGTGTGTGGGGGGATTTAATTGAATTGCAGACAGCTGGTCTGGAGCTTTTGAGTTTTCAAAAGAGAAGCTAGGTTTGAAATACTAAATACATAAACACGGCTGAAGTTTTAGGGTGTGAGGAACATTTGCATTTTTAGATAAACCAGAGTAGTTTGAATTTCAAAGAGATGATGGGATGTTACACCTAGCTGTAAGAAGTTAAGTCAAACAATGTGATTATTTTTCCCAAAGAATACTGATAATAGGAGTACTATGAAATATTTATATTATGGAAAAAGTAAAGTTGCAAAGACATATCAGAACAATGGAACTTACATTAAAAAGGGAGAAACATGTGTAAAGGAGATGAGGTTATATGTAAGAAAAGAAGGAATTCTAAGATCTAACACAAGTGTGAAAAGCCTTCAGCTTCTATGTATCAAGCTGCTGTCTACGGGAACCAAAGCTCAGGGAATTCATTTTGAATATCACTGTCCAGGGTATTGTGTGTGTTTGCCTGGGCCTGTTGAAATCTATGTTGTTTCGCTGTTGCCTTAACAGAGGTGTAACTAGGAGCTAGATTAATTAGGAGATTTAGGAGTTATTATAGTAATAATTTGTAGACTGATGTATGTGCTTAAAAACCTTTTTCTTCTATTAGTAAATGTTTAATTTAGTATTGTAAAAAACCTCTAAGTCTTGGTGGGCTCATTACTCATTGAATTCAAGGTACACATCTTGAAATAAAGTACAAATTGCAAACAGTTGTGGCAGCTATTTCAAGTTTCCCTCTGGGATTTGAGCAGCTCAGCATCTATCATCTGCTGTGCCGTAACAGTGTGTTCTATTTTTGAGACAATGGACCAAATAGGTTGTACAAAAAAAAAATTGGTGAGATCTATTTGCGGTCAAATTAGTTCAGTATTTTGAAGAGAAGCACTTTCCCGGTTATAGCAGCTTTGGTAGAAGGAGAGTGGACTGCATTTCCATCTGTTTGTTGTCGCTGTCAAGGCCAGCATTTGTTGTCCATCCCTAATTGCTCTTGAGAAGGTAGTGCTGAACCACCTTCTTGAATGACTGAGGTCCTTGTAGTGTTGGTACATATTGTTAGGTAGGAAGTTCCAGGATTTTGATCTGGTGATAGTCAAGGCAATGCAATATATTTCCAAGTCAGGATGGCGTGTGACTTGGAGGAGAACTTGCAGGCGGTGATGTTCCCATGTGCCTGCTGCCCTTGTCCTCGAGGCAGTGTCGTTTGTTTGGAGGTTGCATTTAAAGAAGCCTTGGTGAGTTGCTGCAGTACGTCTCTTAGAGGGCACCCACATCTGTTTCCCTTTCTGGCTTTGAGGTTTACTGTGAATCAGGTACATCATGTTTCCCCTGTGCTGGAGTCTGAAAATATTCTGTGGGCAACCTCACTAACCTGAAAGCTAAAAGGATAAATCTCTCTGAGCAGACATCAGTTTTTCTCAGCCTTGCACAAGACTGCAAATTTACTGAAGTATGCTGACAGCTTCAGGCAGTTTTTCCACTTGACCTCCAAAAGTACCATTCTATCAAAGTGGTAATTGCACGAGTTGCTGCTCCAGCTCCCACAAAATTGATGCTGAACATATGGATTGTGTGTATCTGAGACGGGTGAGGCTACCAACAGCATCACGTGGAGGCGACAAGCATTTCATCCTCTGTTCATTCCTGTCAGGATTGTAAATGGCCCATTTTGCCTTGCAATATTGAAATGGGTGAAGTTGATGCAGAGAATTTGTCCCGGTTTGTAAAGGCAACTTGGGAGAGAAATTCACCTCGGATGGTCATGCAGGATGGCCACTGTTGTACCAGCTGCTCAATATGTTGACCGCCCAATAAGCCTTTGACTTGAGTCGGGATGAATATTGTGTGGGGTGTGGGTTGGTGCAATAGCATCTACTTTACTAAATGAGTTTTGGCCCGATGGTATTTTGGTTGTACCCAGTTTGGCAATGCCAATTCAGTGACCATTCAGCTGAGAGCGGCTGTGAAAAGGCAAAGGGGACATACTGTGCACTGAGTATTTAAACCAGGTCTCAAGCCTCACCCCCCACCCCCACCCCCACCCCGCAACTTGCTTTTCTTCTGTTTCATTTTGCTCTTCCTGCTGTGCTTTTACATATTTGCTGCTGGTTGATGGTTTTTAATCATGACTTTAAAGTGCAAGGGCTATGGGTAATGCTGAGCAGTCTAATTGAAACAACACTGGCTGTTGTTGGGACTGCGAACAGACCTTCAAATCACAGAATTGCTAGAACTTTCACACAGAAGGAGGTTGTTTGGTACATGGCGCCTGCACTGGGCTCTATGAAAGAGCAGTCATGCTTAGTCGCACACCCCTGCTTTCTGTCAGTGACCCTCTTTTGTTCCGCGTCCTCAAGTACCCGCCTGCCCAATTCTGTTTCAAAATTATTCAGAGCGCTTCCCAGCTAGAGCTTTATCTTTCAGTTCACAAGCATATCGGCAGAGAGGTTATTCGCCTTTGGTTTTTCTTGTAGTGTGCTAGCTGGCATTGAGTGGCCCTGACACCTGAGTCCGAAAATAGAATGTTAAAACCATGCGGAGAAAGGTGAATAATTAAAAGAATTGCTGCTGTTCCCACAGAGATGGAGCTTCATGTCCTGTAAGAATAAGAGGCCAAGTGTGTACTGTCCCATCTTGGGTGTCACAATGCTCCGGATTGCCAAATATTTACAGCACAGAAACAGGGCAGAATCCAAAAGGCCCATGCTCCTGTTGATGCTCCACAAGCTATGCTCCCTTCTTCATCTAACCCCATCAACATAACCTGGTATTGTTTTGTCCCTCTTATGTTTATCTCAATTCCCCTTAAATGCACCTATGCTATTTTCCTGAAGCTGGGATTGTTCACCTTGGAGCAAAGGAGATTGAGTGGAGACCTGACAGAGGTGCACAAGATGATGGCAGGTTTGGATAGGGTGGGTGAAGAACAGTCTGTTTCTATTAGCTGATGGTACGAGGATTAGAGGGGACACAGATTTAAGATTTCAGGGAAGAGATGCAGGGTGTGCAGGGGGGTTTCGGGGGGTTGGGGAGTGGTGGGGGCGAAGGGGAGTGTGAGGAAGGACATTTTTAATGCAGTAAGTGATAATGGCCTGGAACTCACTGCCTACGAGGGTGAGAGAAGCAGAGAAGATGAATGATTTCAAGAGGCAATTGGATGGGTACTTGAGAGAAATAAACTACAGTGATAGAGGGGAGGGAATAGGGACTGACTGAATTGCTCTACGGAGAGCCAGCATTGGCTTGATGGGCTGAATGGTCTCCTTCTGTGCTGTAGTAGCTCTAACCACTCCTTGTGGTAGCGAATTCCACATTCTTACCACTCGCTGGCTCAATTTTCCTTATATTTATTAGTGGCTAATTTATATGGCCCCTGGTTCTGGTCTTGCCTTCAGATGGAATCACCTTCCTTGCATCTATCCTACCAAACCCTTTCTTAATCTTGAAAACCTCACCCCTCAATTTTCCCTTTTCAGTAGAAAAGAACCCCTGCCTGGTCAACCTGTTTGGCTCAAGCACCATTTGTACTTCAGAAGTCATGTGGATTCCCCAGAAACAGGGATTAACCCCCTCTGCTATGTGAATGAGGAAATTTGGCACTCTATGAAGACCAGTACATCCTGGCCACCACTCAACCCCAACCAGCACACCACCAATGGCTATTTGTGGGATCTTGCTATGTGCATTCTGGCTGCTGTATTTGCTGAGATAACAACAACCACTGTACTTCATAGCATTTCCTTATATTTGAATATTTGATGGAGGCAGAAAGTGGGAAACTACAGGCTGGTTAGCTTAACACCTGACACAGGGCAAACGGTAGAAGCTATTATTAAAGAAGCCATAGCAGGGCACTTGGATAAGTTCAAGCTAATCAGGCTGAGTCAACATGGTTTTGTGAAAGGGAAAACATGTTTAACCAACTTATTGGAGTTCTTTGAGGAAGTAGCATGTGCTGTGAATAAAGGGGAACAGGTGGACGTGCTGTACTTAGATTTCCAGAAGGCGTTTGATGAAGTGCCACAGCATAGGTTATTGCAGAAAATAAAAGCTCATGGTATCGGGGGTAACATATTGGCATGGATAGAAAATTGGCTGGCTCACAGGAAGCAGACAGGAGTCATAAATAGGTCATTTTCAGGTTGGCAAGATGTAACGAGTGGTGTGCCACAGGGATCTGTGCTGGGACCTCAACTGTTTACAATTTATATAAATGACTTGGACGAATGGGTGGATGGGATGGTTGCCAAATTTGCTGACACAAAGATGGATAAGGAGGCTACAAAAAGATATGGATAGGTTAAGTGAGTGGGTAAAGATCTGGCAAATGGAGAATAATGTGGGAAAATGTGAAATTGTCCATTTTGGCAGGAAGACTAAAAGAGAAGCAAGTTATCTAAATGGTGAGAGATTGCAGAGCTCTGAGGTGCAGAGGGACTTGGGTGTCTTCGTGCATGAATCACAAAAGGCAGGTACGCAGGTACAGCAAGTAATTAGGAGGGCTAATAGAATGTTATCATTTATTACGAGGGGAATTGATTACAAAAGTAGGGCGGTTATGCTTCACTTATATAGAGTACTAGTGAGACCACATCTGGAGTACTGTGTACAGTAATGGTCACCTTATTTAATGAAGGATGTAAATGCATTGGAAGCAGTTCAGAGAATGTATACCAGACTAGGAATGGGCGAGTTGTCTTATGAGGAAAGGTTGGACAGGCTAGGCTTGTATCCACTGGAGTTTAGAGGAGTAAGAGGCGATTTGATTGAAACATAAGATCCTGAGGGGTCTTGACAGAGTGGATGTGGAGAGGATGTTTCATCTTGTGGGAGAATCTAGAACTGGGGTTACTGTTTAAAAACAAGTGGTCGCCCATTTAAAGCTGAGGTGAGGTGAAATTTTTTCTCTCAGAGGGTCGTGAGTCTTTGGAACTCTGCTTCCAGCGCCTTTTCTGGAAGAGAGTCTCTAAATACTTTTAAGGCAGAGGTGATTAGATTCTTGGTAATCAAGGGATTGATAGGTTATCGGGGGTAGGTGGGATGCAGACTAGAGGTTACTATCAGTTCAGCCATGATCTTATTGAATGGCGGAGCAGGCTCGAGGGGCCGAGTGGCCTACTCCTGGTCCTTGTTCACATATTCTTATGAATACCTCTGAGGCATTTCTGAGAAAGAAGATAAGACATGATATAAATGGAAATTTGCTCTATAATTTTAGTGGGCCAATTAAATATCCCTTTTTATAATTGGTTTTAAACTATTAGGCCGGTCTTCAGACGCCACAATTGGAACGCTGATGACCTTTAAATATTCAAAAGTACATTTACCATCCCAATTCTGCAGGTAATCCACTACAAATGATCCCAATCGAATTTTGAATTCAGAGAGCACTTCAGAGAAAAGAAGTTACATTAACTTGGAGGAAGTTTTGCAACACAGCAAATTAATTGAGTATTTCAGCTAGTGCTTAAGAGTGATGTGAAATGGTTATCCCATTAAACAAAAACAAAATGGTATTTATGTGCACATATTCCAGACTTGGAATGTACCAGTAGACAGTGAAAGAAATCTTAAGCTGTCAGCTGTATTATTCCTCGAATCCATGTTTCTTGTCATCAGTCACTTTACCTTTGACAAGTTGCTAAACAATTTGGGCCATAGGGATGTGTTTACCTCAAGGCCTCGTAGTTTGAATGAATAATTTATAGAATATGGTTTATTTTGTGGGAACAAGGGTCTCAAATTGTTAGCATTCATGATGGGCAATTTGCTCTGCCTCACTATAAGGAAGCATTTTCTTCAGAGAGTTTTTATAGTCCTCCAGTTTTATTCCCTCCTTCCTTTTCCAAAAGGCATCGACTCGAGCTGCTCCCGTGGTTCCAGGGAGGCATGCAGCTCTGCTTAAACCGTCAAACCATTCCTCCCTCATTCACAAAAGTGGGCAATGAAGTGGTTGCCGCATTTTGGGGGGTAAGTTCACAGGCACACCGACTAACTTTATTTTTATTCTTTCATGGGACATGGGTGCAAAGGCCAGCATTTGTTGCCCGTCCCTACTTGCCCTTGAACTGAGTGCCTTGCTCGACCATTTCAGGGGGCAGTTAAGAGTCAACCACATTGTTGTGTGTCCGGTCTTGCATGTAGGCCGGGCCGGGTAAAGGTGGCTGATTTCCTTCCCTAAAGGGACATTAGTGAACTAGACGGGTTTGGACAACCATTGATGAGAGTTGCCGTGAGTCACCGTTACTGAGACTCACTTCATATTCTACCTTTATTAATTGAATTTAAATTCCATCAGCTGCCATGTGGGATTTGAACCCACATCACCAAAGCATCAGCCTAAGACCCTGGTTTGCGAGTCCAAGTATTGTCCTCATCTCATGCCCAACCTTCCAGTTAGGACCACTTAGGAGCAATCAGGAGTGGGATCCCCAGGCGATGTTCCCTTCCTTAAAACAGGTACAGGGCAGCCGACTAAAGCACCATTATTTCTGTCCCGTCTGAGGTCAGCCACATCACAGCCAGGAGACCTGAGGAAGGTGGAGAGGAAAACTGACAACTCATTGAATCTAACATGAGTTGCATACCTTAAGCAATGTGCGCGCTGGAGGAACGTGGAGTGTTGATATAAAAGCAGAAAATGCTGGAAAAACTCAGCAGGCCTGGCAGCTTCTGTGCGGAGAGGGAAACAGTGAACAGAGAAACAGAGCCCTGTAGAACAGTCATAGGTTTTTCTCTCCACAGATGCTGCCAGACCTGCTGAGCTTTTCCAGCATCTTCTGCTTTCATTTCAGGTTTCCAGCACCACAGTACTTTGCTTTTATCACAGTGGGAGTGCGGATGTTATGCTCTCTTTTGAGAAATGACTCTTTCTTTCAAAGAGTTGCAATTTCTATTTTAATAATTTGCAAATAGTGTATCAATTTCCTAACCTTGTATTTGTGGAAACATTTTTGCCAGTCGACATTGAGCCATGGATCATGTGGCAAATCTCTATAATTGGCTAAATGGACAAAGGCCATTTATCTGGCCTGTCGACGTACGCATTAGTGCTTAAGGCATGAATTCTGATGGAAATGCTTGAACACAGGCGGAAAAATATTGCTCCACTTCTTTCCTCCTAACTCAACGAGTTTTGTTTGTTCCCTTGAAGGAATTTGCAACAAGAAAGTGCAAACAGCAACCCCCCTCTCCCCCCCACCCATCGTGAAAATTCAAACATTAGGAGGTCAGAGGCTGTTGTTTTGGAATGAGGTCTTAAAACCCTCCAGGACTGAGCTGTTTGCTTGATTGGTGTTCCCCCCCACACCCCCACCCCGACCCCGACCCCCTCTGCCACTGGGACTCGGTCGCTACCTTCCACTTCACCCTGGGCGTTGCGGTTGCAATTTCTACCATCTCCCAGTGTGACTGCTGCAACTCAGCAAGGTTACTTCCCATGCCATCGCGACCACCCACGAAGGTCGGGAGCAGCAACGTTGTAGGGACACCATCGTCTCTCGCTGCCCGCTTGAGTTGCCCTCCAAACCCTGACTTGGGCATCGTTCCTCTGTCAGCGCCAGGTGGCAGGTTGCTGGCTTGGAATTTGCATCCCAGTACAATCGCCACGGGAATGACCTGCTCAAAGCAACGAGGGACAGGCAATAAATATAACCTTACCAGTGCCACTCGGATCCCAAGACAAATATAAAATGTAATGAGAAAATTTATATTCACATCAGCTTAATCTACCGAACGTGACATTTAATTAGTTATCTCATATCATCTATCCAGTATTTTGCCCTTAAGGGATTTTAATAAAGCTGTTTTCTTTTTGGCGCTGTGTTGAATTAAGTATTTCAGCTGAAGCTATAATTTTCTTTCCAGCCCTGCCACCACACACCTCACCCCTCCACCCCCACAGCCCCTCTGATTGTCCAAATGGGAAAGGTCTGTACAGGACAGACTCCTGACTCCTGTTGGAATGAATTGAACTACAGCAGTCTAGGCATGAGGAATGATGCTGCATGCTAAGCAGCAGTGAGTTACAGGCAGGAATTAAATCGGGGAGTTCAGATCCTTTATACGTTGAGTCACAGGCACCATGGAATGAGGTCGTGGCTGGAGTTTAACAGCGTGTTCTTGATGATTTATATCCAGAGTAACAGATATCTGATTTACATATGGAATAATGATTTATTAAAATTCATTCATGGGCGGGTGGGCATCGCTGGCAAGGCCAGCATTTATTACCCATCCCTGAATTGCCCCTTTTTTTTAAACAGAGGGCATTTAAGAGTCAAACACATTGCTGTGGGTCTGGAGTCACATGTAGGCCAGGTAAGGACAGCAGATTTCCTTCCCTAAAGGGCATCAATGAACCAGATTTTTACTACAGTTTTTACTACAACTGACAATGGTTTTATTGTCATCATGATGACTTTTAATTCCAGATTTTTACTGAATTCAAATTTCACTATCTGCCATGGTGGGGTTTGAACCCAGGTCCCCAGAGCATTACCCTGGGACTCTAGAATACCAGTCCAGTGAAAATGTCACTATTCCATAGCTTCCCCAAAATACCCAGGAATGAAATACTAGCAGAATTTAGCTGAGGGGTTCCAACAATTTATATATAGAACCATGGGTATCCGCAAGTGATTAACAGACTGGGATCTAATTGAGGGTGGACTTTATGTGGAATGATGGATATCTGGGAATGAGTTATGGACTGAAATATAACCCAAGGGTTCAGCTGGTTTATACATAGAACAATGGATACCCAGCATTAAGTTACAGGTGGTTCACAGTGATATAGAAAGAATGGAGACCTTCAGAGAATAACATAGGAAAGAAAGGGGTGGGAAAGAGAGAATGGGACAGATCTTGACTTTCTGAAGTGAAACTTTTGAAATCAATGGAAATAAAAGTTGGGAGAGATGTAAAGCAGGCTGATGACCCCGTATCAGTGGTTTTCCACGATCACATGGTCAAGATCAACACCATCAGTCCTGCGTAGAAATATTGCCTTCACTTACCTGGGCCGAGCTCTTCCCACTGGCCAGTGGTGACCTTGTGTGTCAGGCTTTCCCAGTACCATCAATATGAAGTGGCCCCAACAGTTTGTAGAGTTTGAAACACAGTCTTGCTGTGATATGCTTGATGCCCACTTGATGCTTGATCACCATTTAATTGGTATAACTTCTGCGATTAATTCTCCTTTTTACCCAAGGCGCAAACACACCAGTCAGGCCACTCTTTCTCCTCTGTGGCTCCTTAGTGTGTTGAAATTAATTGCGATGAGATCCGCTCTCAGTCTTCAAAATTCTAGAGAATATAGGCCTAGTCCACCCAATCTCTCCTCACAGGACCACCCCCTCACCTCGGGAATTAATCTGGTGAATCAATGATGTCCACACCCTGAGAGTAGAGAATAGATTGTAAAAAATGCGAAATTAAAAAAAAACTAAGGGACAGCTAGATTTTCTGATGCCCAGTTGAAGATCTTTAAGGCCTGTGTGGATTGCAGAATGGAGGTAGGGAAGGTGAGTGACGTGACGTGAAAGGTAAATAATTGTTAAGTGCTTTGCTCAGGTAGCTGCTGGGCAGAGGCTTCCCCTGGCTGGAGGATGAAGGATTTGGCTTCGGCCTGTGAATAAGGAGTTGAGCACTTTGGGCTGAGATGAGGAAAATGTCTTCACTCAGAGGGTTGAGAGTCTTGGAATGCTCTACCCCATGGAGTTTCAGTTGTCGAGCACATTCAGTTCAGAGATTGATAGATTTTTGGAGACTCAGGGAATGAGGGGATGGGAAGGTGGAGAAGGTAGAGTTGAGGTCAGTGATCCATCATGATCTCATTGAATGGCACAGCAATCAAAGGGCCGAATGGCCAACTGCTGCTGTAATTTCTCGCGTTCTTATGCTTTGCGGGATTGGGGTAACATAGCCCTGACACTAACCTATGCAGACTGGGTAAGAGTGGCAGGTTCTCTCCCTGGCATGACTTCAGTGCTCCTTGTTTTGACATTCTTGATGGCCTGGTGGTGGTAATATGTTACTGGCGCCAGCTACATGTGTAAAAATAAGTTCCCATTCTCAAACAGGCTTGGTGGAATTTGCACGCACGGTCTCTGGATTTATCATGCTTGAGGAATGGGGGTGAAAATTTCGACCTGCCGCAGTGCCAATTAAAAAGGGCAAGAAACGTCTTAAAAACTAGGTGTAGCAGCTTGAAAGTCAGCCTTTTGGTCTGATTTCTAATCCATAACTCCAGAGCGAGCTCTGGGGTTGCTCGTCAAGCAGTTTTTAAAAAATTCTACTTTGCACAATGGGCTTTGGCACTGCAGCGTATTTTAATAGACAAAAGCAAATTTTACTGTGGAGATTGTTCCTTCTTCCGGACAGCATCATGGTGAGTGTTCGCAGCCAGAAGGAAACTTCTTCACTGGCTGGCAATTGAAGGACGATTGACAGCAGAATTCTGTTTCTTGCTAAATCCTCCTGCTTTGGGCATTTCTGTACAACATCCCAGGACACTGAAGGTGCTGTGTTCCTGTCTTCCTGCAGTATTACAGGTTGGTGGTTTCCCCCCCCACCACCCCCACAGCTAACATGGGCCTGAGAAGGCCTCGACAGCGTGCCCAAACTCCGGCTGAGAATCAGTGCTGTGTGGGCGAGCTTCAAGTATCGGCACAACACCAAGTACACCCTGGGCGGCGAGGGACTTTCCCAAACATTTATTTCCCTCCCCGCCCCGGCTGAGATTGCACAGTGGTTCGTACTGTCAGACCCCATTTCTATTCACCTTGGAGGCGCAGCCAAGCATCACAATGCAGACCCCGCCACCACCCATTTCCCCAACCTCTCCTACAAGGGGTATCACACTTAGGGAGCAGTTATGGGCGCCTGTTTCATGAAAACCAGTGACTGCGCGAGAAGATTATGGACCCAAGTCCCACTCGAGACTTGAGCATCAAAATCTTGGCAGAAACTTCAGCGCACAGTACTGAGGTCATGCTGCAATGTTGAAAATATTTTCTTTTGGATGAAATGTTTAACCCAAGGTCCCTGCTGCTCTCCCAGGTGGAAGTAAAAGGGCCCCTAGCACTATTTCAAAGTAGAGCAAAGGATCTCTCCCTGACGGCTGGCCAATATTTATTCCTCAATCACCACATCACTAAAATCGATTTTCTGATCATTATCCTGTTGCTTTTCCTGGGAGCTTGCTGTGTGCAAATTGGCTGCTGCTGTTCCTACATTACCACAAC
Organism: Cetorhinus maximus; assembly: GCF_964194155.1. NCBI lineage: Eukaryota > Metazoa > Chordata > Chondrichthyes > Lamniformes > Cetorhinidae > Cetorhinus > Cetorhinus maximus. Next base: position 11,797,719 of record NC_135898.1, on the reverse strand, counting down.
TTCAAAAGCATTTCATTGGCTGTAGAGCACTCTGGGGTGTCCTAAAGTTGCGAAGGTTGTGCAATATAAATGCAAGTCTTTATGAGCCAGCAATTTGAGTTTGTTGTCAAAACTGTGTCAAGATTCTGACCATTTTGAGCTTCACAAAATGCATTTGCTTATTTGTAGAAATATCTTATTCCTCCCGTTGCTCATTTTCGCAGGTGCAAGTGTGTAAGTACAAAAATAGGATCTTGCTTTGCGCTCACACCAACATTTTTCACCCAGTCCAGTGGCAAGGAAAATATGGCTGGACTGTCGCCAATAAAGTTGTGTGCATAGTTCCTGAAGGATGTTTAAGTAGTCACTTCAATCTTTCAAGACAGGGAGTAGCTTTTCAATTGATGAAGCACTTAAGCTACAGGTCAAGGCAATTAATTACGCTACACAGTATTTATACTTAAGGGGTATCTACTGCGGCCAACTCCCATTTTTGTACTAACTGTGTCTGAGAGAAGCCACCAAGTGTAACATGTCTATTGCTGGGCTGAAGCAACTGAACTATTCACTCCAAGAAGAGCAGTATAGCAAGCACAGGCTGATTAATTACATAAATAAAAACAGAAAATCCGGTCAATACAGAGTACATCCAATCACATATGAAAAATATAAGATACTGACGAGGACCCAAAGCATTAACTCCTCTCTTTTTCGAAAAGGTGCTGGACCTGTTGGAGATTTCTACTATTTTCTGAGCTTTTATTTCAAAATCTCAGATCGGGGTGATTGAAAATAACGTGATCTGTTTCGGGCCTCCACCAGTAACAACCTGAGCTGACTGCTAAGTGATTAAGTTCAACTTCATGCTGATTCCTCCTGTAGACAGCGAATCTTACTTTGTGTCTCCAGCAAGGTAGCTTGTGGGTTGCAGTCAGTTATTATGGCATTCCTTCTTCATGCTCTTAAGCTCCAATTACACCACATTACCTCTCCCTCAGTTTGCTGGAAGCTGAATTTAACACACTCAACTCCTTCTTCAGTCCTCCCGCCCTCCTGCGAGCTATTCACATTCATGTCTTACATGTACTGATCCACCCATCTTCTCTCCTGCTTTGAACAATTGGCATTTTGTTGAAGTCAATCTGTATACTTAATGCACAAGGGACTCCCCAGTGTTTCAAGTTTGATGTGGAAATTTGTGATCTCCCATCCACTTGGCCTGATTTCTTGTGAATGTGAATTGCGATGTGGAACCTTGGCATTTATCTTGGTTTCTTTTGTTAGGCTTTGCCAGGTCCACCCAGTGTCCGTAACAATAGTGAAAATTCTCTGCCAAAGCTGGAGGTCCTGCAGTTACAGGAGAGGATTTCCACTGCAGGCCCTTGAGCCTGCTCTAACATTCATTGCTGATCATCTACCTCAACTACATCTTTCTGCACTATTCCTGTATTCCTTAATTCCCTTTAATACCCAAAGATCTGTCATTCTCAGCCTTAAGTCTAATCAATGGCTGAGCACCCACTGCTCTCTAGAGTAGAGAATTGCAAAGGTTCAAAACTCTCCAGGCTGAGTCAAGGCAATTCTCCTAATCTTACCCCTGAAGAGCTGACCCCTTAGTCTGAGAATGTGGTTCCGGCTTCTAGACCTGACAGCCAGGCAAAACATTCCCCCAGCATCTACCCTGTCAAGTGTTTCAAAAATTGTGCGTGTTTCAATGGGATCCACCTCTAATTCTTCTGAATTCCAGGGAATGTAGGCTGAATGAACTCAATCTCTCCTCCCAGGACAATTTCCTCATCTCAGGAGTCTTTGTTGATGCCCCACACTCGAAAGCATGTATGTCCTTCCTTAGGACAGTTGGTAATATGTGGTGGGGGGAGGCGGGGAGTAGCACAAGGGAGTTGCTCCTACCGAGAACTGACACATGCATGACGGGCTGAATGACCTCCTTCTGTGGTGTAATAACTCTGTGAATCTGTGCCTGTTCATCTCAGGTTACACAACCTGAAGTGAGCCTGCCTGTTCTCACCCAGTGTGCAATGGGGGTGATTGGACAGCAGGAAAGGAGCAGGAATCTTGGCTGGCTTTCTTCCCCTTGATCCAGGCATCTCTGAGACTGATTGTAGGACTCTATTACTGCTTTAGCTGAGATCGCCTGATTTATCCTAGAGTAGGGATCAAAGCAAGGCAAGTGTGCTACCAACTGATCCATGGCTGATAGTAGAGCATATTTATTGAGGTTAATATATGTCCATATATTTCAAAAAGAAGGTCATTAGTCTAATAAGCTTATCAGAAATGCATCTAATTGTCACTTGAATCCATTACCCCGCACACCTTCCTGGTAACATGTCCCATAACTCTATTACCTTTTGACTGAAAGATATCCACTCGACTCCCCTTGGGACTCCTCATTCCTTGTATAAAGCCCCTTCTGCACCTCCGGCCTGTTGGATCAATCCAAACCTACGTCTTGCTTTGATGCTAACAGATATTGATAGATTGCTGTGTTTAGAACAGGACTTCATGATGAGCTAGTCCTTGAACTGAGGCATTAGAGGAGAAGTGAGGACTGACTTAAGAACTAGATTAGGAACACAAAGGCATGTCTCCAAATGACTGAGATTGATGATGGTATGCCTGTTGGCTGCTTGATGGACTGGGACCGCAGGAATGACTGAGTGATGGAAACAGAGAGTACAGTTGGCAGGTTCTACTTAATGACTGACAGGCTCTAAGAACATGGACGATGGATGTTTAAGTGACTAACAGACCAGGACTAGGAACATGGCTGGAGGAACATCAGGATTTGTGCTTGGCATATCTGTGTGTATGTGTGTGTCTGTCTGCATCTATCAAGAACCGGTATCTCCAAAGCGTTGACAGTATCTCCAAAGTGACATTTGCCCGAAAAGGATAGACATTTCTGACACCTAGCCGAGTGGCTACTGTCTCCGTTCCACAAGCGAAACCAAAATTAACAATCAGAATTCGACAGATGCAATTTATTTTCATGAAGAACAAAATCGTTGTTCGAAAAGTTACGATTAACTTGAAGATTCAGGTAAATAGTTCGCAATGATGAAGGATTTAAAACCAGCCGATTCAATTGGAACTTAGTAATAAAATGAAAATTCCGACATTAAATTTGAAATTTTATTTTTTAAGGTATAAAGGCAGTAGATTTAATGGTATACTATGGAATAAGGGCAATAGATTTGCAGCATCAGTTACCAGAAAGACTATTGCAAGAAATTATTTGAAGTTCCTTTGGTGTGTCAATATTTTGAAGCTGAGACTTAGTACACTCAGGATGATAGCAGCAGTTCACAAAGTATAAATAAGAGATTCATTACCCATTATTTCCCTTTGGGTAGCAGGCATGGCTCATTCCACAATTTGCATACTTGCATATGCGTTTGACCTATTGGGCTCAGTGTCCCTCTTGGTCTAACTGCACTGGGAATGTTCCAAACCTTTGTGTCTATGCCCCAAGAACTATCCAATCATATATCTTCCATAATAAAGGAAAAACATACTGAAAAAACTCAGCAGTTCTGGCAGCAGTTGATGTTTCGAGTCCATAAGACTCTTCTACTGCCATCTGACATTTTTTTTTTATTCATTCACGGGACGTGGGCCTCGCTGGCTGGGCCAGCATTTATTGCCCATCTCTTTGGTACTACCACTATGGCAGCAGCCCAATTACACTGTTCTACTTTCGAGGTAAAGTTCTCAATCTCGAACCTTTTCAGTTCTTGTTCTGCTTTCCCTTTTAGAACATATAGTACTGGCTGAGGCTGGCAATAAACTGGCCTCGTGTTCCCCTGGATCTCCCACGCGTGATTTCTCCAGTTGATGCTGGATCAACTTCTGACAGTATAGTGGTTCAGGCATCTCGCTGATCGATGCGACCATGTCAGCCTCCATGTTTACCGGAGCTCCATCCAACACGACTTGGACTCTGATGCCCTGAGGATCTCCGTCAGACATCCTTATGCTTCGGATCAACCGGCCCCTCGATGACCTGCTGCTGTTCAACAACTGTGTGCAGTGACTGTGTTTTCTCCATGACATTCTTTTGAGATTCCTTGGCAAGGTGACTGTTGATTTTGCAGCTGTAGCACTCTGCCCTCACAAATGGGCAATTCTGTGCCCAGTGTTGGTCTAAGCACGGTAACAGGACTTTTTTAGTAGCTCTGCTGCTACTAACTGCTGTTGTTCAGGCCTTCTGCTTATTCAACTGCAGCTCATTTACTTCAGCATGTGTTAACTCTGACTTCTCCTGAGTCACGTCCCATGGTTTCCCATGGACAACGCTGTTTGGCAAGCTGTGCCAAAAGGTAA